>NW_017300314.1:24613-28776 GCF_001594075.2 Trachymyrmex cornetzi
TTCAATCACACGCTATCAATTTTAAAACCGCGGGAGGTTTGCCATACTTGCGTTTCCTGCATGTTTACCTAATAAATGACGAATTATGACGATTTCAAGCGGTAACAAATCATGACCATTTTAGTGTCATCATCTTCCGGACTATTAACCGAGGTTCAACTTATTTCTCATCTTTTTCCAATTCTAGAATTGAAAAGAGGTAATGAATAAATTGAACCTCGGTTAAGAGTTAATCATCAGTTGTGAAACTGGGCCTGATTCATTGCAGACTCCCTCCTCCCCCCCCCCTCCCAATATAGAATTTTCAGTTATTTTAAGAGGTGTACGAAATTTTTAATATGTAAATAACTTTTATATTTATTTTTTTCTTCTAAAATGTATATCATTCTCTCTCTCTCTTCCCTCCCCCCTCTCTCTCTCTCTCATAGAGACGTTATCCTGTGATAACTAATGAAATACTCTATACATACAATTAAACGTTTTTTTTTATGTACGTGCGTGCACGCGCGCGCGCGCGTGTGTGTGTGTGATGATTTTGTAACAATTTTTACACTGATGGTAGGCAATACAAATTTACAATGGGTACTTTCCATTTGATGACACAAGTCGACATAAGCGTCGTTCTATCCTTGTTGATATTCAGAGAGTGACAAAGGTAGAACGACACTTGTGTCGACTTGTGTCATCAAATGGAAAGCACCCAATATTTTCATCACTTTGTATAAAAAAATATGTAAGCATATTATTTACAAGACAATACAATATGCTTTATTCACTTAGAATACCATATTTTATTTAAAAAAGTACTTTTTAATATTTCTTTTCCAAAAACATTTAATTAATTGACATTAATGAAAGAATATATTTATCTCCTTGGGTCCTATATATATCAGTATAATTTTAGTCTAAAAATCTGTATTTATATTATAATGTTGTGTAGTATTGTCAATTTTTTATGACTCATTACATATATAGCATTATTTCTTACCTGATGAAGTTGCAGAATGCTGATGTTTACGTTTAGACATAGTCGTTAAACTTTCTTTCTAGGTTAATATTTTGTCATCTTTTACATTAAAATCTTTCTTCTTGAAATTTAGTATTGACACATCTCGGATCCTTGTTCTATGTCCGTTAGTAAATTGTCTTCCAACATATAAAACATTCACACATCGCGGTCAAACCGGGCATTGGCAATAGAGGGTGCTTTCCAATTGATGATACAAGTCGACACAAGTATCGTTCTATCTTTGTCACTCTCTGAATGTCAACAAGGATAGAATGACGCTTGTGCCGACTTGTGTCGACTTGTGTCATCAAATGGAAAGCACCCAGAGAGAAGAGAGGTACCGATAGAGGCTGCGTTCCGAAATTCATTGCCAGTATGTCTGCGGCTACGACGCTTCCACGCCGCACGGCCGTACGCCAAGACGGATAAAGGGACTATCGAAATTGAATATAACGGCACAGTCCAAGTCGGCAACGCTTTTCAAAAATATAATCGAGGTGACGCAACACCCAAGACGAGAGGGAACACGTCCACCTCGGTTGAGTGGTTCTTCGGAACTTTTTGGTGCTTTCCAATTGATGATACAAGTCGACACAAGTGTCGTTCTATCTTTGTCACTCTCTGAATGTCAACAAGGATAGAACGACGCTTGTGCCGACTTGTGTCGACTTGTGTCATCAAATGGAAAGCACCCATTGTGTGTTTGACAAAACTCACAGTCAGTCACTTCTTTTCTTTTTGAAGTTCCATAATGCTCCGAAGATTTTTTCGCATTGAATATGATGTTATTATTAGAATTTGCGTAGCATATCAGGATTTTTAGTAAATTGAGGAGAAATAAGCAAAAAAATCATCCCAATTTACTGTCCAATTTATTAAAAATCTTGATGTGTCATGCAAATTTTGACGACAGCATCGTATTCAGCACAAAAAAATCTTCGAGGTATGTATTAATATGGCACTTCAAAGAGAGAAAAAAGTGATTTTTTGTTTTAAACTGTAATTATACAGCAAATCTAACATTCAAACAGGTATATCTTGATAAAAATAAGTACAATTATCTAACAATGAACTAAAAGTAATTTGAAAACTGTTGAATTACAGTTTTAGGTGCCATAGTAGAGTTTCATTTTGTCGATAAAAAACGTTGAAAATGGCCAAAAATGTTATTTTTTGTCCATTTCACCCCAATTTACTCAAAATTTATAATGTAATTACGACTTAACGTACATTATAGAGTTTTAATACTGGCAGTGAAAATATTGGAACGTAGTCAAACTAGAATAAAACATGCGATTTTTGGGACTGAAGACCATCCCGCAGGTTCCTTTATACCTATTATCTACATCGCGTCTACCAGGGAATGGAAAGTTACTTTTTAAAAGTAACAAGTTACAGTTACTCGTTACCGAGTAGAAAAAGTAACAAGTTACCGTTACTAATTACCGATTTTTAAAAGTAATTCGTTACAGTTACCGTTACTTGAGAAAGTAACTTTTCGTTACTTTTCCGTTACTTTTTTTTAAATCGACAACCAACAATCACAGCGGACTGGCCTAGAGACTTCTCTAGTCTCAAGCGCATTGTAAAAAATTGTGTAAAATTATAACTATTATATTGGATAATTTTGAGATCCACTATAATATAGTTGTAAACGTCCACACGTTTGTATGTTTGCAATATGCAAATAAAAATAATTTCTTGGTTTGGAACTAAGCAGATTGTGGAAGTACAATTACAATGTGTATGTGTAGCTACAGGAACGATAATATGACAATATATTTCGCATTATATATTATTATACATTTAACAACAATACGCGAAAAATTTCTTTTATATTACGTAATATTACTAAAATTTGGATAATTACAGAAAATATTCAAAATATCCTGCTATTTACATAATTTCCAATATAAAATAAGATATATTTACACAATAAAAACAAATTTACATAATTTTTGTGGAATTACATAATTTCTGTAAAATTGTATAATTTTTTATAATTACAGAAATAATTATGTAATGTATTTTACATTTATTATATGTGTAAATTTACGAAATTTTTTTATAGTGTAAGTGGCTTGTGTCGCATCGTGTCCAATCATGTGCAAAGTAACGATAAAAGTAATTGCAAAATTCGTTACCGCGTTACCAAAAAAATGTAACTTCGTTACCGTTACAGTTACCAAAGAAAAGAGTAACGCAGTTACTAGTAAAGTTACCAAAAAAGTAACTTGTAACTGTAACTTCGTTACAAGTAACGAGTTACTTCCATTCCCTGGTGTCTACACATACAATATATCCGAATCTGTTATTGCCCATAAATCTGTACTTTATTCCTCTCCTCGCACTGTCTGAACTAGTGCAAATAAATTGAAACGAAACAAATACCTATATGTTTGATTCACTTCAACTTATTGCATCGTGTGCACCAATTCAGACAGTGCATGAATAAAGAGCAGATTTCATTATTTGTAAAGGAGTTACATGATCTAGTAGTATATATATATGTATAGAAGACTGTAGCAGTAACACGAGCACCGTCCGCGCTATATAACTATTATTTTAATATCTCTCAATGAAATAATAAAATATTTTGTCGAAATCTCGGCGAGATCTCGACGAAAATTTTAGATAATCTCGATCTTGTTATGCTAGATCTGGGTATTGATCTCGAATATTGCAAGTGATCTCGATCTTGAATCTCGAAATCGAGACAAGATCGAGATGAGATCGAGATTTTTCTCGTCTCGTGCGCATCTCTACAGATGCACAACATAATCTTCGAAGCATGGATATTTCGTTTTGGCGTTGATGGACTTGGTTCACCTGGCATCACCCATGCAAAAGCGTTTAGGGTTATCGTAGTAGATTCATATTTTATCGCCAGTTACGATATGATGTAGAAAACCCTTCCTTTGTTGTCGTTGACGAAGCATCTCGCAGATGACCAAACGTCTTTCCATGTCACTCTCTTTCAATTTGTATGGCACCCAATTTCCTTCTTTTTGCACCGTTCCCATTGCGTGTAGACGTTTTCCAACAGTGGATCTATCAACATTTAACTTTTTTGACAACCTATCGAGCGATAAACATGAATCTTCTTCGAATAATGCTTGCAATTCTGCATCTTCAAATTTTTTCGGTGCACCTT
>NW_017300314.1:28963-40082 GCF_001594075.2 Trachymyrmex cornetzi
TTTTTGGAATAAATTCCGACATCTTCAACGCAAAAAAAGTTACTCTTTTTTACGCTTCGAACGAATGCCAACTATTGAGCTCAAAAGTTTGAACACAAACCTTTCAAACACATATGTTGCCGTTCTATCAAACACACAAGCAATGCTACTAACGACATCTTTCTACAATGGGCGGAAACTTATTCCCATACCCAGTAATAGTCTTAACAACCGACACCTTCTATTTGAAATAATAATGACTAAATGTTTCGTACCTTTCGTTTTATGTTACAAGAATTTCTTTTCACTTACAAAGTTGAAAATTGTAAGTTATATCATTAAAAATATAACGGTTCTTACTTTTTTGCAACGTGTGTGTTTAAGAATAAATTTTTTCTATAGTTCGATTGTACTTAACTACATTAAATTCACCATTCGAGTAGAGTCAGTCGAAGTCGACTTGTGTCATCGACAAAAAGCGATACAAATGTAATGGAAAGCAGAAATGGTGCTAGTAATAAGGCACTAGATATGTAGGTATTCTTATCCGCCATTTTGATTTCACTTGATTGTATGGTACGATTAGTGACAAAAGTAAATGTTAATTAAGAAAAGCCCGCTCACCTCAAATTTTGAAAGAAATACATTGAATCCATGCATTTTCGCGTAAATATAAATATTTGACAAAAAAAGTGTCGCCCTGCTCCATAAACCGAGATATTAATTCTTAAAGTCGAAAACTATTCGGGTTAGGAAATCTGTCACAGCAGCAGTTCATCGTTTTAGAAACACAAATTCACTGCTTTTAAAATACAAATTTATTACTTTAACAAATTTATTACTTTAACTTTTTATTTTTTTTTTATTTTTTACTCTAGCAGAGAATTTATGTTTTTAAAGCATAGTGATCCACTGTTATGACAGATTTTCTAACCCGAATAGTCGTCGACTTTGAGGATTAATATCTCAATTCGCGGAGCAGACACTTTTTTCTTGTCAAATCTTTATTTTTACGCGAAAACGCATCGATTCTTTGTATTTTTATCAAAATTGAGATGGGCGGGCTCTTCTTAACACTTACCTTTGTCACTAATTGTACTATAACCTATGAATCAAGTGAAACTAAGATGGCGGATGAGAAACCTACATATCTAGTTCCTTACTGAGAAGCACCTTGTGTCGACTTGTGTCACTAAGTGGAAAGCACCCAATTTAAAAATTATTCTACACCCTTCCTTGTTTACATAATGGTTTTCCATGCGTAGAGAGGTCCACTCAACCACTCCTTGCACTTGTTTGTAAAATAGAAAAAATCTAGTCCCCTCCAAAGAGCGATATCCCCAGAAGGAGATCATCTCACCACGGAGGGTAGGACACCCCCGGAATTGGCCTAACCCGGGAGTAGTGTAGGACTCGATGGCCTTGTCTCCCCCCCTCCCCCTCGTAGGAGTCCATGGACACCGTATATCTACCGCTGCCAACTAATAGCCTTGATGGGGAGGAGCTAGGGATCACCTGCGGTATATTTCCAGCCAGTTCTCAATCCGTGGCGCCCTTGGGCGTCACCTCCAGTTTGCCAATTTTACCTTCTATACAGGGAGGAGACATCACCCCCCCCCTCCCCTCGCATCAGTAGACAAACTAAGTTCTCCGTCAGAGCCATCATCTTAAATGGGCGCGGTATCTCATCTCCGTAGAGGAAGGGGACACGCCGCGCTGATCGTCTCGTTGAAGCACCTATGCCCGGAGAGCATCTACTCCAAATGGAAGGACAACCCCCCGCGGGTTCGGTCCATCTACGACCTGAGGTGAAGCTGAATGGCCTCAACTTTCCTGCGTCCGGGGGAAGACAGGTCTAGGAGAATTCTCTCCGGTTCTCGTAATGTCCTCTCCCGTTCGCGTCGCCGCGATATGTCCACCGCCCTCAAGGTGGGTTTAACCCCCCACCCTCGCATTCGCCGAACGTATCGATAGACCTTAGCACATTCGTTGGCGATGAGATGTATGGGGGGTATCCCTGCGAGAGCAGCGACCGCCGTGTGAGACATGATGCGGTAGGCCCGAGTTACCCGTTACTACTACACTGACGTTACTAAGCGCCTGTCTATTTACCTCCATCTTCCAAGCCCACACCGGCCAGTGATGGGCTATGTGGGAATTATTCTCACATGGGAATGTTTATGCGCATGCGTAAGCTGACGTCACAGTCACGTGTCGGCAGCTTTCACAGACGTATCTGAGACCGTTAGCCGTTAGGTGCCCGTGCCGGCCGTGCCCCGTAAAGGGCTCTAAGTCTTTACGAATTTTGTGCATTTTTTGCGAGAGGTAGGTAATCATTACGTAACAAAAAGCAAAAATAAACAAATGCGCAATAGAAAATTATGATAATATAAGTTTGTTCATGTCGCATGCTCCAATATAGCTGAATATGTTCAAAACATGCTTCGACCATAGCTCCTACTTACTCCAATCTGAATATTAAATATAAAGTTTGTTCGCGTCGCATGCTCCAAAATGCTTCAACATGATCGTACCATAGTTTCTACTAATTCTAACAAGCGTATTGGAGTAAGTAGGAGCTATGGTCGGAGCATGTTGGAACATGTTCAGATATATTGGAGCATACGACGCGAATAAACCTATACCAGGTATGTAAATATGAAACCGGAATTTTTTGATAGAAAATACACGTTTATTGCACGAAAATGATAAAAAATATTTTATTCGAAGAATTGTCCATCGCTAGCTATACATTTTTCCCACCTGTCTGACAATTCGTGGATGCCACGCCAAAAAAATTGTTGCTCTTTTGAGCCAAACCAGTCATCTAGCCATTTTCGCATATCTTCGTAAGAAGTGAAGAGCTGCTGAGCAAGTGCGTGTCCCATCGATGCAAATAAGTAGTAATCGGACGGAGCCAAGTCTGGTGAGTAAGCCGCATGCGAAAATATTTCCCAACCAAACGCCTCAATCGTTTCCTTGACCAGTTTTGCTGTGATGGTGCATTATCATGAAGCAAAATCACTTTGTGTTGCCTTTTTTTATATTCCGGTCGTTTTTCACGCAAAGCTTGATTCACATTGATCATTTGTTGTCGGTAGCGTTCAGTATTAACGGTTTCGCCAGGTTTTAGCAGCTCATAATAGATCACACCTTTCTGATCCCACCAAACACAGAGCATTATCTTCCGTCCATAGCGATTTGGTCTTGCAGTCGATGTCGATGGTTCGCCTGGAGTTATCCATGATCTTTTACGCTTAGGATTCTCAAAATATATTCACTTTTCATCGTTAGTCACAATTCGATGGAGAAATGACTTTCTTTTCTACCTGGCGAGCAGCATTTCGCAAGTGGTTTTTCGGTTTTCCTGCTGTCTTTCATTCAGTTCATGTGGAACCCATTTTCTCATCTTCTGGATCTTTCCCATGGATTTCAAACGTATGGTGACGGCTTCTCGTGTCACATTCTATTGATCCGCGAGTTGTTGTTGAGTTTGAGCGTCATCCTCATCCAACAATGCTTGCAATTCGCTGTCTTCAAACTTTTTCGGTCGTTTTCCACGTTTCTCACATAAAATCGCCACTTTTGAATTTTTTAAACCACTCAAAGCACTGTGATTTACCAAGAGCATGCTTACCGTAAGTTTCGACAAGCATTCGATGCGTTTCTGCATCAGTTTTCTTCAAATGGTAACAGAAAATCAATGCTGTCCGCAAATCATAGTTTCCAGGCACAAAATTCGACATGTTCAACGCTATTACAAACTATACTGTTGTGTGAAACTTGTATTGTTGTGAGTTGAAAATCTTTGTCAGATGTCAGAACAAGGAAATGGCGCCAATGACGCGGTCTGACGGCAACTACATTGACAGCTATGGCCATCTATTGGTAAATTCCGGTTTCATATTTACATACCTGGTATTATCATAATTTCCCATACAGCACAGAATATTTATATGATAAATATTTATTAATATTCATTTTGTAAAATGTTATGTAGATATTTCATACATATTTTATATATACAATTTTATTCAAAATATTATTAAAATATAGAGTAAATATTTTACGTAATATTTATGATAAACATAAATAAACATTTCTAATAAATATTTTTTACTTGAATTATAATCTCTCATTAAGTATCTTCACAGCATTTACTATGACATTTACAATAAATATTTCGTAATATTTAAAATGTTTATGATCTGTTGAATATAAAACAAACCACAAAAATATTTACAAAATATTTAAAATAAATCTTATAAATATTTATAAATATTTTGTAAATATTTTATAAATATTGTGTGCTGTCTGGGTTTCTATTGCGCGTTGCTTATCGCACTGAGTCCCATTAGCACATTTTTGCTTTTTGTTTTTAATTGTTGGGAATCTTACAATTTGGAATTTTTAATCAATGCGTTATATTATGGAAATAAAGTTACAGTTATTTTATTATTTCAGATATTTATATAATTTAGCAATGGAGAGAGAAATGGATCTACCAGATCAGCCGTCAACAAGTGACGAAGAAAAGAAAAGAAGATCAAGACTGAAAATTTTCCAGGACTCTTGGTTACGTATAAATATTTTTAAGGATTAATTTTAAGGTTAATGCCACATGAAACTTAATGAAAAAGCTCTCTGCTCGGCTTGCAATAAAGTTCTTTTATGTGGCAAATCAGATTTAATCAAACATTCCAAAACTAAATCACATATAAAGAATATGACAAATCGTAATATCACACCATCTGCTTCGTTACATAAGGACCATGTTAAAAAAGTTAAAACAGCCGAGATACAAATAGCAGTTTTTTACGCGGAACATAATATAGCTTTCCAGATTGTAGATCACATGATCCCTTTACTAAAAAAAACTTGTTCTAATCCACAGGTAGTTAACGATCTCAAATTATCAAGGAAAAAATGCGCACGAATAATAAAAAATGTTTTAGGAAAACGTGAAACAGAAAAATTAATTATAAATTTAAAAAGTCAGAAATTTTCCATTTTAATTGATGAAAGCACAACTATCTGTAATGATAAGTTGCTTTGTACTTTTAGTAAAGTATGTATTATTAGAGACTAAAAAATGTATAAGTCATTTATTAGAATTAATTCCTTTAGATGCAAAAGATTGTACTGCAGACAAATTATATTGTGTATTTGAAAATTGTTTAAAAAGTAAAGGAATACCTCTATCAAACATTATAGGATTGTGATAATGCTTCAGTCATGAGGGGTGCTCGAGATTCTTTTGCAACTAGATTAAAAAAGAGATACCTGCCCTCGTTGAATTAAATTGTATTTGTCATTCCTCAGCTCTTATTGCGAGCAAAGCTTGTTCGAAATGCCGGATGCATGTGAAAATGTTTTACACGCAGTTACATATTTCTCGATAAGTGCAAAAAGATCGACTATCCTGTGTGAATTCCAGAACTTTTTTGGAGTCGAATCACGTAAAGTCTTGAAATTATTAGGTACAAGATGGCTCGTCTTGCAGAAGTGTTACTAGACTTCTCGATAACTGGGAAGTTTTGCAACATTACTTCCACCTGGAAAAATTCAAAATAAAAATAACTCGGCAATAATTATCTTTAAGACTTTAAATAACAATAAAATTAGAGAGAGAGAGAGAGAGAGAGAGAGAGAGAGAGAGAGAGAGCTTATATGTTATTTTTAAAATATACCTTGAAATCTTTTAATGAATTTAATGCTTTGTTTCAAGGAAGACAAATTTTAATTCATAAATTAGCTGAAACTAGTGAGCATTTGATAAAGCAGATGGGACAATTTCTTACTGCCTACAGCTTTACAAAACATTTCTATGGACATTATTAATCCTTAAAATTTTTTACCTTTACATTCAATTTATGTTGGTCCAGAATGTGAATCTTTGTTAGAATCAGAATCTTTAGAATTTGTAATAGAACTAAAAACTACCTGCTTATCTTTTTATATAACTGCATTAGAAGGAATGATACAACGATTGCCTTATAATGATCACATTTTTCGAGAATTAAAATTTTTAGATCTTACTATAACTTTGCAACAAGAAAGTAAACTCATCTTTCCAGAATTGAAAAATACGGCAAGACATTTTCAAATTTCTGATATTACGGCTTTAGCCTATGAATGGAGAATGTTACCTATTGATGACGCGAATAAAATTCTTTTGGCTAATTTAGAAGTTGATGAAATGTGAAAGACTATTTTTCAAAAAAGAAACTCAATAACGAATCATTTTTTCCAAATTTAGAGAATTTAGTAAATGCAGTTTTATCACTTCCACATTCTAATGCCGAAGCAAAGAGAATATTTTCTATTGTTACAGATGTGAAGAATAAAAAGAGGAATCGGATAGATGTAACCAGTTTAGACGCAGTATGCAAAGTACGATCGAGTTTCCAAGCTCATAACGTTGACTGTCGCACTTTCCAAGTAGATTCTACACATTTAGAACTGTACTCGTACAATTATAAGAATTTAGTTTCTCCTAATTCTGACACCAATCAATATAAAGAACAATAGAACATTTAAAAACTTATGCATGTTTTTATTATAACTTTCGTTTGTATTGTTAGTACAATTTAACTTCGTTTTTTAATATTTTATTAATATTCACATATATTAATGTAACAACATTTCTGGAAACCTTTTCTTTATTTCCGTGACGCATGTATTTTACCATATATGATATTATTTAACACGCACTTCCTCTTTTTATTCCAATATTAACTAATGATATTTTCGCATTATTGATTTTATTTTAATGCGACAATATTAATGCATTAATACAGTGCAATAATCCTTGGGCTTCCTTTCACTTACACATCTTTCTTTCTTTTCTTTAATTTTTGTGATATGTACGTGCATCCGAGTGCAATTTGTAGATTTTATGTATGTTTTCATATTTGAATGTTTATTTTCATGTTTTTAAAAATATTTGTATTTATTGCTAATTGCATCAGAATTTTTATTTTTTATTTGTGGAGGCAAACCTGTCACATGTGTTTGTTATTGACCAGTAAATTATTTTGTTATAGTGACTTCCTGGAAATACCTCCATTTCATCAGATTGCGGCAAATATTTCTCTCCGTTATATATATATATATATAATAAATGTTATATTTTTTGTAAGTGTAAAACTCTAAGCACATTACAATATTAATATTTACGTATATAAGTATATTGTCCTATAATATTTAAGTATTATATAGTTATTATTAATTATTATATATATTTCACATGTTTTATATATTTTATGTACGATGTTTTTGTTAGAATACTAGAATAAATCAGCTGCAGACGTAAAAAATAACAAAGAAATACATTTCTTTATTATTATTTGTATTAACTATTTATTCTATTTGTTTAAAGGAACTTCCTTCTCTTTGTAACTTCCTTCATATTTCCTTCCTTGCTAGGGGCCTAACGATACCTCAGATCTTACCAAGACACATACATTACTGAGCAGCCATAGCGTTTGCTTAGTGCGCATGCGTCACATTATTCCCACACAGCCCATCACTGACACCAGCGACTTATATAGAATCACCGAATCGCGTTCACATAAAGGTGCCGTGTATGCGTCTTCGGAGATTCGGGAGAAGGCAGCTCAAGGCAGCTGCTTTGTGGCTGCTCTGAGGTCCTCCTAAAAGAAGAGAGCCTCAGTTTTCTGTGGAGCTACTTCCAGTCCCGCCTCTTGGATTCTCCGCATCATTGCATCGCCGAAATCTCCACCTCTGCCTTAGTGGAGGTCTCCTCCCATGTTTCCCCGTCGGCCATGACCAACGTATCGTCTGCGTAACAGACTAGGTCGCAGCCAGCGGGGAGAACGATGCGAAGGATTCATCATATGTGAGGTTCCACAGGAGGGGCCCGAGTACCGACCTGTACGAAATCCTGCAAGACAAATTGCGACTCTCCGTCAACCAAGGCGATCTGTGTAACAGATCATCTTGTCACGAAACTAGTCCCTCAGGTCCTCTTGGAGGTAACCGGGCAAGCCGAAAAATTCGGCCGCCCGCCCGATCACCTCCCAGAGAATGGAGTTGAATGCGTTCACTGTTGTGTCTATGATGATGTAGGATGAATCAATCACGTTTTATACAGTTATCACAATATTAAGAATCGTATTTATTTTGTCACAATATATTAATGTCGGTAGGTACATTAAGTCACTTCACGGATGATCGTATACCCGTGTAAATATTAAAGTTCATGCACTTTACCGATCTCGATAACGCCACTTTACCGATCTCGACAACGCCTGGGGACTGTCGTCCTGAGTCGAGTCGTGATACCGCCTGGAGACTATCGTCCTGAGTCGAGTCGTGACACCGCTTGGGGACTGTCGTCCTGAGTCACTTCACGGTCGGTACGGACACGCAACAATGCTTGAGGCCATCGCCTTGAGTCGCGATCGCTCGAGTAGATCTCTTAACGCGCACTAGATAGCAGAAGTTCACCGTGGCACGGTCAAATTCGGAATGACGAAAAATCGTCCCTTCCCGATCATCGTACGTATCCGTCGTTGCCACCGAAATCGCCCGAAGTCCTCTGAAGGGCTCTTTTTCCGCCGATTCGTGTATTCAAAGAGGCCGCGGTATCGACAACACTGAGATATCGCGCGAATCATTTTCGCGTGTGTAACCCGAGAAGAAAGACGTCGGACCGTGGTTCGAGATTAAAAAACGCCGAAAGTCCTTTAGTTTATACCGCCTGCTTCTGAACTTATACCGCGATTTTCTGTTCTCTCTTTCTCTATCTTTGGTATATGTGGTATATGTCACATATATGTGAGATCTCAAGAGCCGTCCGTTCAACGCTTAATTTTGTCGTGCACGACCCTTTGAGCTCATATACGGATCATTCACTATATTTAATGAAACCGCAAGAGCAACTCCACCTTCTTCCAAAAGAAGGTGAACTCTTGAGATTGCGTCCACTGTGAAACGCCCTTCTCAGAATGCAAACTGGTACTCGTAAAGATTGGGACCATCCCTGAACAGGTGCTGGACGACCCGGGAAGTAATGATTCAAACAGCTTTCCCAGCTCGTCCAGTAGACAGATCGGCCTGTAGGCTGACGAAGAGTCCGCCAGTTTCCTCCCTTCCGCAAAAGGACCAAATTCTCTTCCATTGGGAGGAGAACCTGCTCAACATTATACAGTCCCCTCATATAGTCCATAAACTGAATGCGGGGACCGAGCTCTCCCATGAAAAAGGACTATACTCGTCCGGAGACATCATCAAGTCTTAGATGCGCTCCCGAGCCTCTTAGCCGCCACCTTGACCTCCTCGGCGGTGATGCGGCTCCTTTAAAACGCAACGTGGGTGTCTTCGCATTCCGCGGTCGTGAGTGGGGGGTGGTGATCGGAGACCAAACGAGATCGAGTCAATTATGATCCGAGGTGGTCCCCCCATCGCCAACCCACCAAACTCTTTATACCTGCGGCCGCTGATGTTGCCCAGGTGAGGTACATAATGGATTCTCCGTGGGGGCGGACGCAGGTACTCTCCGACCCTGTGTTAGCTAATATCAGGCCGAGCTCGAGAGCCCATTCTTCTATGCTCCTGTCGCGGGGGCCCGTGCTCCTGGATCTCCAAGTAAAAGACCAGGCATTAAAGTCCCCTGCAACGACGACCAGACGCGGGAAGATAGTCCACGTATGAACTTCTCCACTACGCTTAAATGGGCTTCGAACTCAGCCAGCTTGAGTCGGGAGGGGAAGTACACCCCCATAACCATTACTCGCCCCCATTCGCCGTCTTTTAGGATGGCGCACTGGGGAGAAGGGGCAGGGTGAGGTGGCCTTCCGCCATGTAATAACCGCCGAGCCAATCGAGTCTACCACCTAACATGAATTGTTCTTGAGGATTCTCAACGGCTCAGCGTTATTCCGATAAGTGAACCACGCTCCGGTATATTCTACAAAAACATGTCTTGTGCTAGGCATGGTTCAAGTTTACCTGCAGGACGTGACAGGACATTATATCCCAGCAGATGAAATCGTATCCTCCAGACTACCTCCTCTTTCCTCGTGAGTCGCGGGGTAGTCATCAGCATCCGAGGGCGCCGACTTCTCGCCGGTGGAAGATTCTACCTCCATTAAGAGAATTACTCTTCTTCGTTGCTGACGGTCCAGAACAGTCACGAGCTCCCATAACGGGCATCCGCTTATCTCAGCCGGTGAGAAGCTTGGCCTCTTTCTCCCTCGGTGCAGAGCAATTACGGGCGTCTCTGGGCGCTCGCTTATCCTTGTCAGTGGGAGATGGGTTTCCGGGAGGAGCTATGGTTGCCCAGTCTCCTTAGGTGGAGGGTCCACCTCTATCCACGTCCATCGGATGCGTATTCGACTGGTCTTCACTGGTTCACGCAGCTGGGGGTGAATTTGTGGGCCCGCTGGAAGCGGGCTGTATCCCCCCGCCACCTTTCCAGTTGCCTTACAAGAGTTGTCTTCAATCAGGTGACCGGTTTGCCAGCGGACTTACACGTCTGGCATTCCGGCTGTTTCGCCGAGCACTCCTTGACTGAGTGCCCAGCTTGTCCACAGCGGAAACAGGCGTCGTTCCTGTCCGTTGGACACTTACACTGCGCGCGCACATGTCCCCGCTCCAGACATTTGTAACATTGGAGCGGGCGTTGCTCCAGGAGTCGTGGGCATGCCAGGATCCAGCCCCATTTTGAGCTTCTTCCCTTTGACGACCTTACCGGCCGCCATCACGGGGAGCTAGGCCCACACGAACGCGAGTCCGTTGGGGGCGATTTTCATCGTCCTCAACTTAATATCGGTGGCATTGTAGCTACCAGTCTCCACCAAGGCATCATAGACTTCGGCTTCGGTGGTCGAATTGTCGAGGCCTGTGATGCTTAGCTCGGTCTTTTTACAGAGCCGAGCTATTTTGACGCCGTCCTCGTTACCGAGGATAAGCCTTGGCAGCAATTCTTTCTCCGGGAACCTTATAAATGAAGCCATTGATGGCCAAGTCCCTTAAGATTGAACTGAGACTTGGTCCTCGCTGCCATCTCGGCATACTTGCCCGTCGGACAAATAAGTACTATCGACCACCTCCCTGCCTAAGGGCGTACGACTTTCCACGAGAAGCGAGTTTCGTTCCACCGCCCCCCCCCCCC
>NW_017300314.1:40156-41282 GCF_001594075.2 Trachymyrmex cornetzi
CCACAAGAAGCTACTTTTATCTCACTTCTCCCCCTGCTTCAGGGGCATACGACTTACATGCAAGACGATTTGCACGCAAAACTTTTACCCCACCTCCCTCTGAAGGGCGCGCGACTTTCGATTTTTCATGCGAAGCGAGTTTCTCTTCTTTGCCTCAAACAAGGAAGTATGGAATAATTTTTAATAGTATATATGGAATATAATTTTTAATATTATATAGCAGAAATAAGAAGTTATTTTTCAAACTTTTTTGTTAATAACTTCTTAATGAATAATGAGCGACGGTTAAAACCTGTTGAAGATCACTCAGGGTGATGACCCTAACATATCGTATATCAAGGTTATCGGAGGGTGGTCCGTATTTTTGCATAATTACCATATCAATCAATTAGTGTAAAAAGAAACACAAAGTTGCTCATTTAAAAAAATATCTACTTTGTCCACATATTTTTTTAAAGCAATTATATGTTTTTACACTAATTGATTTATGTCATTATTTTGTTTATAAAAGTATTAAAGCACGATCATCAAGAAATTAGTTTACAAGATATTTAATACTTTTATGTTAATATGTGTCGGAATAAAGTATAAATTATCTCGTAAACGCTATTGATTTTTCGATTCCTTTACCTTAATATTTTTAAAAAAGAACAGAACGAAAAAGGGCTACGAGCCTAAAAATTAGTCGTTATAAAATTGAAAATATTGAGAAGTCACAGAATAAAAACATGTCATTTCGTTATAATATTGGGAATGGGAATAAGTTTCCGCCCATTGTAGAAAGATGTCGTTAGTAGCATTGCTTGTGTGTTTGATAGAACGGCAACACATGTGTTTGAAAGGTTTGTGTTCAAACTTTTGAGCCCAATAGTTGGCATTCGTTCGAAGCGTAAAAAAGAGTAACTTTTTTTGCGTTGAAGATGTCGGAATTTATTCCAAAAAAGCAACATTTGCGGGAAGTTTTACTCCATTATTTTATTTTAAAGAAAAGTGCTGCAGAATCGCATCGTTTGCTCGTAGATGTTTACGGTGAACATGCTCCATCGAAAACTAGTTGTAAAGAATGGTTTCGGCGATTCAACAGTGGTGATTTTGACGTGCGTGACAAAGAACGCGAAGGTGCACC
>NW_017300314.1:41516-53118 GCF_001594075.2 Trachymyrmex cornetzi
CCAGGTCCATCAACGCCAAAACGAAATATCCATGCTTCGAAGATTATGTTGTGCATCTGGTGGGATCAGAGAGGTGTTATATATTATGAGCTACTCAAACCGTCCGAAACCCATCACTGGCGATTGTCATCGACTACAACTGATACGTTTAAATCAAGCTTTGAAAGAAAAACGACCGGAATGGGACAATAGGCACAACAAGCTGATTCTGTTACATAACAACGCTAGGCCACACGTTGCAAAACCGGTCAAGAAATACTTGGAAGGAGTAAAGTGGGAAATTCTGCCCCACCCGCCGTATTCACCGGACATTGCTCCTTCAGATTTCCATTTGTTCCGATCCATGCAGTCGACCCTTTCTGGAGAACGATTCAATTCTTATGAAGATATCAAAAATGGCTTGATGAATGGATCGCTTCAAAAGAACCAGATTTTTTCATTCGAGGAATCCGTTTATTACCGAAAAAGTGGGAGAAAGTTGTCGCTTCCGAAGGAGTATACTTTGAATAAACTCACATATATAAATTTGTTTAAATAAACACATCTTTTTCTTTTCAAAAAGGGCGGAAACTTATTCCCATACCCAATATAAATTTAATTTGCTGGCAATAAACAATAAAACATAAACAGAACAAACGTTTCGATCCCTGTTGGATCATTATCAATGTTATAATATAAAAGTATAATAAAACGGTGAAGATATTAAAAAATTAGAATATAAATTATAATTCGCTCTCAATCGCAAAACTTAATATAATAAGACTCGCAGTACTTAATGTAATAAAAACACGCTCAGTATAACTTGAAACTTGTACGATTTGTAGTCAGTAAAAATGTGAACTTCTGGACATAGTATGCAGATTAAAACGAAATTGTATCTGTTAAAATGTATATAAAAATATTTTTTTTAAATATAATACTAAAAGCACATAAAGCAAGGAAAAGTATAAAAACCAAATACAAACGAGAAATATGTATAACATTAAATAAGTAATCTAGGATTCGTAGAAATATAAACTGAATTAATAAAGAGTAATAATAAAAACAAATAATAATAATAAATTAATGTGTTTCTTACTATTTCTAGGATATTCCATTGTAAATTAGGTTTTACCATCCCTAACACTTTAAAAGGTCTTATTAGGAGGGGGAAAGATAAGTTGGAATTTTTATCCAATCAAAATGTTGTATATAAGATCTCATGTGATGACTGTGAAGCGAGTTATGTTGGCAAAGAGAAAATTGAGTACGTGGTTAAATGAACATCTAGAGACACTGGTAGTGTCTCGGCGCTAAGCTGCGCAGAGCGACACTGCCGTGCCTCCTTTACGCGAACCGACGAGTTAAATCTAACATTAGGAAGAATACAGGTTCTCCCACTGTCATAACTGATCATCGCGTCAATTTTACCACAACTTTAGATGGAACGATGTGAGAATTCTAGATTGCGAATCTTCGTATAATAAGAAATTGGTGTCTGAAATAATTCACATCAAAAGTCAAAAACAAGGTGTAAATAAAATGAATGATACGGAATCATTACCCGAGTCTTATTCGCAAATTATACAATCTCTTTCTCCTTCTTAACTGCTTTCCTTCCTACTTCCGCTCTTCCCAATTTCTTTTCCCTCTACTTTATTTCTCCCTCTCTTATTTACTCCTTCCTTCGGCATTTCCACTTCAACCTTCTTACCAAAGATTGTCTTGTTCACATTGTCTCTGAACACACTAGAGAAATGACCATTCCACTCTCATCGCATCGTCTGACAATTGATATTTTTGCATTATATTGACATACGTTTTAGAAGATACATACCAGGTGTACAAGTACGAAATGCGGATTTTTTTTCAAAAAAAAAACACGTTAAATTCAGAAGAATGATAAAAAGTGATTTTATTCAAAGTATGCTCCATTGCTAGTTACACATTTTTCCCATCTTTCGGGTAATTTATGGATACCACGCCAGTAAAAATCTGCCTCTTTTGCCGCGAACCATTTATCGAGCCATTTTTTCACATCTTAGTACGAACCAAAGCGCTGCTCAGCAAGTGCGTGACCCATCGATGCAAGCAAGTGGTAATTGGAAGAAGCCAAATCTGGTGAGTAAGCCGCATGGGCTAGCACTTCCCAGCTGAGTGCTTCCAACGTGTCGCGAACCGGTTTTGCCGTATGTGATGGAGCATTGTCATGGAGAAAAATGATCTTGTGTTGCCTTTTTCGATATTCTGATCGTTTTTCGAGTAGCGAACGGTTCAAATCGATCAATTGTTGTTGGTAGCGTTTGGTATTAACCGTTTCGGCAGGTTTTAACAGCTCATAATAGACCACACCCTTCTGGTCCCACCAAACACAGAGCATCGTCTTCCTGCCAAAGCGATTCGGTGTTCTTGCGATCGATGTGGATGGTGCGCCTGGGTCTACCCATGATTTTTCGCGCTTGGGATTCTCAAAATATATCCATTTTTCATCCCCAGTAACGATACGATGCAAAAACGACTTTCTTTTGTATCGTTCGAACAAAATTTCACATGTGTTTTTGCGCCTCTCCATCTGTCTCTCGTTCAACTGTGGTATCCATCTGCCGACCTTGTTAATCTTTTCCATCTCTCGTAGGCGATTCGAAACAGCTTGTTGATTAACGCTCAATTGCTCTGCCAGTTGTTTTTGTGTTTATGAATCGTCTCGTCCAACAATGCTTGCAATTCTACCTCTTCGTACCTTTTTGGCGGTTTTCCGTGTTCCTAGTCTACAACATCGAAATCACCACTTTTGAAACGCCGAAACCATCGTTCACACGTATCTTGCGATGGAGCATGTTCACCATAAGCTTCTCGAAGTAATCGGTATGATTCAGCAGCAGTTTTCTTCAAATAAAGACAAAAAATTAATGCTGTCCGCGAATGCTCTTTATTTGGCACAAATTTCGACATATTGAACACAGCAAAACAATACTATGCAAACACTTTTTCAATTTATCATATATGCGCGTTTGACACTTGTTGATAGCACAACAAAATGGCATATACGTCAAATCTTTATACTACGCACTGCATTGGTGCACCACCTGTTGTCTCAAATCCGCACTTCATACTTGAACACTTGGTATTAGCTGTTATTTTAACGGTTACACAATTTAATCTGATATATTTTATTTTGTAATTACAATAAACAATTTCATGTTATATTGATATACGATCTAAAATGTATTTTTTATTATTTATTTTAATTGTTACCAATAGTTATTTTCTATAATTTTCTTTGTTATTGGACATCACACATTAATTTATTATTATTTTTTTTTATTATTACTCTTTATTAATTCAGTTTATATTTCTAAGAATCCTAGATTACTTATTTAATATTATATATATTTTTCTTTTGTATTTGGTTTTTATACTTTTTCTTGCTTTATGTATTGTTTATATAATATTTTTAATATATTTTTTAAAAATATTTTTATATACGTTTTAACAGATACAATTTCGTTTTAATCTGCATACTATGTCCAGAAGTTCACATTTTTACTGACTATAACCGTTGTACAAGTTTCAAGTTATACCGAGCGTGTTTTTATTACGTTAAATACTGTGAGTCTTATTATAATAAGTTTTACGATTGAGAGCGAATTATAATTTTTATATTCTAATTTTTAATATCTTCACCGTTTTACTTTTGTATTGTAACATTGATAATGATTTAACAGGAATCGAAACGTTTGTTTTGTTTATGTTTTATTGTTTATTGCCGGCAAATTAAATTTTATATTATAACGAAATGATATGTTTTTATTCTGTGACTTCTCAATAGTTTCAATTTTATAACGACTAATTTTTAGGCTCGTAGCCCTTTTTCGTTCTGTTCTTTTTTGAATTTATTGAGCCTCGTTATTATTATATTTTAATATTTTTGTATATAGAATAGTTAGAGTAATCATATTATGTAAAAAGATTTATGTAATTTTATTTTAAAAAATAAAATTGACTTTGAAATTTTTTTAACGCCTCCACTTATAAAAAAAATTTTGTACTTTGTGTGGCCTGCTCGAAGTCATGTAACTATTGTAAATAATAGTTTTTCATACAATTTATTGTTTATTACAAATTTCGTGAGGTGTGCAAGTTGTACGTCTCACCCCGTATATTTCCAGTACTAAAAATTGATAGTTCATGTTTTGTATATTAGAGATTTTCAGAACTAGCGGTATACGTCGTAGAGACGGAAATGATCGAAAACACTAAAAACTTTAAATAAAAAGACTCAAAGCAGCGTTCTAAAATGCGGCTTTTCATTCATTCAAAAGATTTTTGTGTAATAATGACTAATTGTAGTGATCATAGATGTAAGAATAACTATAAATACTACCGTTTATAGTTATTCGGGCCATATTTTATTCTGTACTCTGATTTTAGAAGTTAAGTGAGTGTTCCATACTATCGTTAAGACAAATAATACCTTATTAGAATAATTGACGCTGCTTCTGTGGTATGTTTGTTGTAATTGTATACGTATTCTAAAATATATATTAGTGAAACATTGTTCATCGAACTATCTCCAACTATTCTCGAATTGATATATTATGGGACGTTGCCTTAGTAATTAAAATTTAGAATACGTGTAATTACAACCAATGTGGACAATAAAATAGTGTCAATTATGCTAATAAAGTATTATCTGTATTACATTTGTGTTAACAACAATATAGGCCATTGCTTATTTAAATTTTAAAATCGTAGTAAAATATAAAATATTTGTCGTTCAAATAATTACACTACTCAACAAAATTAAACAATCACTTGTTCCACCCTGCAAAAATAGGCAAATTTCGAGATAGAATAACTTCGTCAAAAATCATCGTATCGAGATTTTAAAAAAGCATTTTAAAGCTTGAAATCTCTACTTTCCAAACCTGTACTTTAAAAAACCGTAATACTCGTATTTCATAAAGTTACACAAACATAGATGAAGATGTATCAGTTCTAAAAATTTTTTACGAAATTTGCGAAGTTCCACGGAGCCAAGTAAAAATTGTACATAAATGCAATTTATATCTTTCGAAAGAGCGAATCTTCACCTTCAATTTCTGTTTTTATGAAACTTCTTACGTTTTTTTTTCACCGAGTTATTCAACATCGAAGCAAAAAGGGTCGTTTTTACTTCAATGTTGAATACAAAAAGCAAATTAAAAATAATGACTTATGATAAAGTTGTTGCATACAAAAATGATTTGAAGCATTCAGAAGTTAGCTTTAAGCTTTAAAACGCTTATTTCAAACATTGCTTTGGAATCATTTTTCGCAGAGATACGTAAACCTTGATTTTGATCTTTTTAAAGCTAATTCTAAATGACCTTTTAACCGTATGAACCTTTATAAAAAAAGAAATTGAAGGTGAAGATTCACACTTTCGATTACTGTAAATCGCATTTTTGTGTGACCTTTACTTCACGTAAAAGACATTTGTAAAATTTGTACAAAATTTTCACATTTGACGGGTATTTATTTGTGTCCGTATAGCTCCATAAAAGATCAGCCGGATTGAAATACCAATTACCGATTTCAGAAATAAAGACTTCAACCTTTAAATTGCTTTTTTTAAAATTTCGTTACGATCATTTTTTACGAAGTCATTCTATCTTGAAGTTAAAGGATCATTTAGAATTAGCTTTAAAAAGGTCAAAATCAAGGTTTACGTATCTCTGCGAAAAATGATTACAAAGCAATGTTTGAAATAAGCATTTTAAAGCTTAAAGCTAACTTCTGAACTGCTTCAAATCATTTTTGTATGCAAAAACTTTATCATAAGTCATTATCTAATTTGCTTTTTGTATTCAACATTGAAGGAAAAACGACCCTTTTTGCTTCGACGTTGAATAACTCGGTGAAAAAAAAATCGTAAGAAGCTTCATAAAAAAAAAATTGAAGTTCGCATTTTGCGATCAAATTAGACACTATTTTAGAGTTCTACCTAGAGTATTTCTCTAGCCAACGTTATCTGGGCTTTACGTACAAGGTACACCTGCCATCAAGTGTCTGCTGTATAAATTTGAGCCCATTCGATTCAATTTGACAAAAGTTATGTTAAAAAAATCGAAAAATATAATTTTGATCAGTAGTGTATTTAACATGAATTATACATTTTTTTAATGAATTCTATATCATTTTGATTAAAAGCTGTTTTCTATTTAATATTTTTCTCCGAAGTAAAAAACACTTTTATCTTATAATCGAAACCAAAGATACATATACATATATTGATTGAGCCTACTACTTGTAACTTGATCAGTTCAGCAGGTATTGAAATCCAATAATCTTGCGTATCAATCACAACTGATGAACTCTTGATAAGAAAAATTAATACAGCAGATATGCCGTAAGGTATAAACATTGACTACATAAAAAAATATAAATACATATTTCATCTTTTTAATTGCGATTACTCACTGTATTGGTTTGTTTTCCCGGATATCTCTGGATAACACTCTTGAGTCAGTTTCAGCAGAAAGAATTACATGAGGATGTATCAGGATGTACAGCCAAATTGCTGTACGGCCTTTCATTGTGCGTCGCCAAATCAGTAAACAAGGAGTTTTTACTATTCAGCGAACGTACCCGACTATGATTATCAGAAAAAGCTATACAAGATTCCGACAGCCACTTGGCCTAAACTCATACAATTATAAATTAGGAAAACTAATTAAGACTACATTCCAAAACGTCCTCCACCAAGGAAGAATTTGCTCTAATATACATATATTTATAGTATTTATTACGTATATTATATATTTCGAGTAAAATATTCCTCGGAGAGGACATTTTGGAATATAACCTAAAAAAAGATTAATAAACATGTTCTTTTAATATAATATAATATATATATATTACATCAAAATAATTATTATACAACACTCTAATCGCAATACTATAATTAATTATAAATACATACATGTGCATTACAGAGATGTTATCATTATTTGTAAGGAAGCAGCTTTTTTTACTTCGTTTTTTTTCATTTTTAACAGGGTTGGGTAAGCTAATGTTTTTTTTAAACTATATTAAGTTAAGGTTAATGGCTTATAACATTAATAAAATTAAGTTAAAAGTTGAAGGAATAAAGAATTAACTTAATAAAAGTTAAGTTAAGATTGAATTAACTTATGTTTAAAAAAAAGTTAATTTTGAAAAAAATTATTTTTGAGATCAGAATGTTCTAATTTTTCTTAAAATGAAATTACTTTAAATAACACTTACAAATATAAATTATTAGGAAAATTTAATTTTATAGTCACATATAAGTTACTTATATACAATAAGAGTCACACCATATATAAGGCGTTTTTGTCAAAATCTTGCGAGAGAGAAGGATATATGTTTGCGTTATTTCTCTTTCTTTAACCTGTATTTAACTTTCTTTAACTTCTGGAACGATTGCTCATGCATGTTTATGACATCGACTAGATATTTGTTACAAAAAATATACGTAAAAATTTAGAAAATGAGTGGATATGCATACTATTCTACAATAATTCTTCATCTAAGGCTTATTTCATATTTATATTGCTGAAATATAACGTTTATGATATTTAAAATTATAAGTGTGATTTAAATATAAGCGGGATTTGACAAAACCTAGCGAATCAATAAAAACTGGCTACCGCGTATGGTGTGGCTCTTATCATAGATCTCTCATCATAAAATCATTGAACTTTTTCTAAATTAATTCTCTAATGTCTGACTTTAAAAGAAAAAAAAATATTAGCATTAAGAGAGATAGAAAAATTTTTTATTTAAAAAAGTTAATAAATTAAAGTTTAAAGCAACTAAATTAAGTTAAAAATTAATGCATTTAAAATTAACTAAGTTAAGTTAAAAGTTATTAACTTTTTAACTTTTTTTTTTAACTTTTAATGTTTTAACTAGTTACTACCTAATCCTGATTTTTAGTATATCGGAATAGGACCAAATTCTGTTCGGAGATTTCCGATCAAAATGTGAAGTATGCTTTAAATGTATTTTAAATTAATCATAATTTATACGTTCACACACTATTTAACTATGAATTTGTATATACGTTCGATATTCTATTAATACAGTCAAGTCTCCGGAATCTCTGGGAAACCACTTGACAACATTGCTCTCGGAAGCAGAGCACAGAGTTCAAGAGCTCGGTGGCAGTACTTTCGGCAGCGGCGGAACAAATCTATTGGAAACACCTTGCCATAGAGCCAGTTTTACCACGCAACACAACAACCTCACGGGATGCGGTGGCAGCACAGAGAATAAGCAACTTGCCTTATGGGAAAGGAGATCTAGGGCCCTCAGAAAAATGTTGCTAGGTTTCGATCAAGCGCGTGAGTGTAATAGATTTAATGTAATATATTTAATATAAAAATTATTATAAGAACAAAGGAATCTTAATTCAAATAACAATATAAAGTGTATACAGGACACATAAGAGTCAAATATAAAGAGAAAATTATTTAAAACATAAAAACTCAAACCAGAAGTATATTATATAATATTCTATAAATAATTAAAAGTTATATATATATATATTTCATTACATGTTTCGGCCTCACAATTGAGCCATCTTCAGATGTGATAGTCGTATATTGTTGTGAGTATTGCAAAAAGAAAATGATACCGGAAAACCAGGTCCACTGGTGATGTTGGAATTATGACGAACAATCACGAAGAGTCAGAAGGTGTTGAAAGAATAGAGACTTATGCCCAATTTCTTCACCTCTAGATAACTTTATCCAAGAAATATCTCCCAGAATACAATGGGGATATCTCCTGGATAAGGTTATCCGCAACTTATCTGGAAGTGAAGAAATTGAGCATTAGAGCGATATAAATGAGATGTGCTTCTGAGCTTTATTCGAAAACAATTGAGCTTGGTCGTTAAGCGATAGATGTACACAGGTACCGGGAGGTGACCTTCGTTTCGCGAAAAAAGAAAGGTTGCGAATGTATACATATATAGGGTGTTTGAAAATTATCGGTTAATCGATCACGAGTAGATAGAACGGACCGAATTGAATCGATTAAAATCTTATACCATTTTGTAAGTTGTGCAATAGTTAACGAGATATTAACGTTTAAAGATAGCCGAATAAGCGCGTCCGGCCGGTCTACTGCTGCCGAATATACAACCTACCGTCCCCACCGATCGCATGGTGCGCGGGCCGCTGGGAGTGGGGATGGCCTGCTAGGCGTGCCGTTTGAATCGTTTGAAGACGTTTAGTGGCAGTTCCCATGATAAAAGTACAAGGGTATGCTCATCAATTGTCTAAAACTCGTTCAGCTTGTGCATGTCCTTGCTTACGTCATATTCGGGTACGCGTTGATTGGTCGGTTCTGATTCGGGTGCAATCGGTGGTTATCGGTCGTAATTTATCATGGCGTCCATGGCGTAGTGCACGTTGTCATCGGTAGAAGTTAATGTTAAAAATATTTTCACGATGACCTGCATAGTGAAAGGATGCGGCAATTATATGAAAAAAACAAAAAAAACTGAGGGAAGTAAAATTAAATATTTTACCTTTCCAAAACAATCTGAAATTGCTGAACAGTGGCGTAAGCCACTCGTTGTGACGTAAGCAAGGACAAAAATCTGATTGGTCATGCGCATGAGCATACCCTTGTCTTTTTATCATGGCAGTTCCCACTCCCAGCGGCCCGCGTACCATGCGATCGGTGGGGACGCTAGGTTGTATATTCGGCAGCAGTAGACCGGCCGGACGCGCTTATTCGGCTATCTTTAAACGTTAATATCTCGTTAACTATTGCGCAACCTACAAAACGGTATAAGATTTTTCGATTCAATTCGGTCCGTTCTACCTGCTCGTGATCGATTAGCCGATAATTTTCAAACACCCTGTATGTGACGCCAAGTAAACAGCTGATAGGTAGACACTGTCTCGAATTCTGATCGCGTCGGTACCGAGAATAAGCGTATTTTGAACATAATAGCTGTCGACCGAAATAAGCGTTGAAATTAATTCGACAATAAGCACAAGAATTTAACATAACGATTTATATGCTTCTAAAAATGCTATGAAAATTTGAACAGACTAAGGCACTGAGTTTTTATTGAATTTAGTCCAAACATATATGAACAGGTGATGTTATCAATTGGTTAAACGCAGTCGAAGAAATAGATAAAAATATGAACATGTTAATGAAGACCAGAGAGATGATTTTGTAGAGAGATGGAAATTACTCGCAAAACGGTTGGACGACCGGTTGTTTAGAATTTCCTGATGTTCTGGTGAAAAGTCAAGATAGATATTAATTAAGAAAACGAAAAAGAATTCGAGCAAAAGCGTCACTCTAGTAAAATAACTCACCTAACTGGCCATATAGTTAAATTTCGCATGTCGAGAAGAAGCACGTCAATTATTAAATCCTTCAACGTCAGTGTGTTAGTTTGTGACGAAACAAATACTAATATCGCAGTGGAAAATTTTGTCACACACACAATATAAAATTAACATTGTATAGAGATAAAAATTCATATACTAAAAAATATTACAAAATGTTAAAAAAGAGACCCGTGTTAAACATGTATGTTACTTTCTCAACAAACGAACACTGACTGACGAATAATAAAATCATGTTGGTATTGCAATGTCAGATTTTGTTTATTAGTGGTATGTAAGCTTTATGTAGGCCTTCAGTATTTGTTTGTAGATTTAGACTGTTTCTTTGTTTTTTAATGTTTAACATTTCTGAGATTAAGCGCTTATTATAACAATGTTCTTCGTCTAAAATTTTTATATTGTCTTAATCAAAGTCAATCGTAAGACCAAAACATGTAATGAAATATATAGAACTTTTAATTATTAACAGAATATTATTATTATCTTAAATATACTTCTGGTTTGAGTTTTTAAGTAATTTTCTCTTTATATTTGACTCTTATGTGCCCTATACACTCTTGATATTGTTGCTTAATATAAAAGACAAAAGAATAAAAATTAAGATTTTTTCTAATTCAAAAAGCAATAAATACAATAAATTCACGGATCCCGCGGACGTAGCTCGTTGGTCACGGGCTGCGGCCAGGGTCGCAAAGAGGTTAGGAGGCAAGGAGGAGAGAGATGCAAGGCGGTAAGAATGTGGTCGACACGGATTTTCGTAATAAAATGAGAGTATATTCTCTTATTGAAATACAGAGTGGATGTATGTGTATGTGTGTGTGCGTGTTGATACAAGTTGTCGCGGCTGGCATTTGCTGACGGCGGTGTGTGTGTGAGTATACAATGCGTGTCGGTGTGAGTGTGCGGTGTGTATGTGCAACGCGTATGTGTGTGTGCGGCGGGCACGATTCGCAGCGCGAATCGTGGTCGCGTGAATCGCTCGGTGACGCGGGGTGCGCGGGACGCGGGCTTACACCGCTAGCACGTGTGTCACTATGTCGCGCGACGCGTCGAAACGCGAGCAGCGATACGTCGCTCCGATGTATGCACTTTCTGCTTAGCGTCGCTATACGGCATGACTTCGACTGTCGGGAGCGCCCGACGGAGGCGAGCAAAGCCGACCCCCTGGTTCTCGTCGAAGCCGGTCACGTATAGCGCGGAAAACGGAACTCTTGTCTCGG
>NW_017300314.1:53163-53648 GCF_001594075.2 Trachymyrmex cornetzi
GGCAGGGCGAGCCCTACCGCCGCGGTGCACCGAAACGGTTCGAGGAGCGAGCAACGATCGGTGAATCGAAGAGCGGAGTTGAGTGCAGTATCGGACCGGTAAATGCCGGTAGTGGCGGAGAATTCCCTCACCACCGCAGTACTGCTCAGGAGTTCGGATCACCAGGAAGCGGTCGGTTGTCTAGGAGCTGGAACTAGGAGCAAAAAGCCCGAAATACTTATTCGCCGGGCTTTTATACCGGATTGTTGCTCCCGCTCGTATTGTTCCGGAATCATTCGGTGACTCTCGGCGAACAATACGAGCGAGAGCTGCGGCGCTCGGCGTCGTTCGGCGACGCTCGGGTTACGTAGACTTGGAAGTCTCGCGGCCTGCAATCATGTTTTCGCTATTAGGGAGTTTTTGCAATAACGTGAATTCAGATACGGTGAACGCTAAAGCCATGTTATCCTTTTCTTAATTAGTTGTTAAGAAGAAGATAACCTAAC
>NW_017300314.1:53734-59547 GCF_001594075.2 Trachymyrmex cornetzi
CACCGTAGCGGCATCCGGCGAGTTGGTGTTGCCGGGAATGATGCACTTATGGGGGTGCATCGTTACAAAGGCAATAGGAATCTGTGCCGTAATTTGTGCGCTGACTGTTGTATACAATAATATAAAATATAAAAAAACGTAAGGTTAAATAATAAAATTGATAATATGTCGTCAACTAATAAAAAACAAAGATGATATGTACGTTTCAGCTAACTTCTGACCTTCTTCAGCGTTGTAAAAAAAAACCTTTCTAGTCATGATGATAGTATAACATGACGATCTGCATACTTTCTCCCACAACTGTCAGGCGAAAAAGACACATCCCAAAACCAGTTCGCAAGCTGGATAGTCTAAAGTAATTATTTAATACCTTAAAACTGATCGGGATGAAACAAAAATCGCAATGACTAACATGAGAAGCGTTAACGGATGAGTTCACTTAAAAAAGGCATCTAGATGATATATATAAGTCTTCCGAGGTAACATTATGGGGTTACTAAACTGCCCGTCGCGAAAAAACAGATGATTTTACTATTAAAGTGTTATTGTAAAAATCATTGAAAATGAATGACGTTTTCAATAACATTTTATAGCAAGCTGAATGAGTTTTTGTCAATGGTAGTATTTTATCACTGAGGATTTTACTACTAGCCAGTAATGCTTTCAATGGTACATTAATTTTATAGTTTTATTGCTAAAATGAGTATTATTATTGATTAATATCTTATTGCAGAATACACATAATAAAATTATGACAAAAAAAAACCGTTTTTCCCTGAATTCCAGAACTAATTTCATATTAGGATATATCCTTGACTTCTGAAATCGTATGGAAACCGCTGCACTTCGATGATCCAGAAACACCTATATAATTATGGATGTATAGCTATGATACATCTGTTCAATATATGGTCCTGATAGAAATTTGTGCAGTTCAATTGAACATCCAGTCAGTTACTGTATAATATTTAATTTTAATGTTATAACGACTATCTTCAGGTTAGGAAATCATACGCTGTACTTTTGTAATACTAGTTGTCATGTATATCGTCTTTGACTAGAGGTCTCCACAGTCTCTCTCTTGTCGATAATAATATATAGTACGCCGTATTAATACGGAACGGGTCATGTACCTAAACAGTATGCAGTACAGCCCAATCAGCAAAGAAACGTTTCTGAAATGTTTTTTAAATATTTTTTTTTCATTGCAAAAGTGTTTAAAAAACATTTAAAAAACCTTTAATTAATGGGATAGATCATTTTTTATTAATAAAAAAGACGTTTTTGTTACATTTAAAAAACATTTTTTAACGTTTAAAAAACGTTTATTTAACGTTTGAAGAAACATTTCTTTAACGTTAAAAAAACGTTTTTCAATGTTACAATTATTTGAACAAAATTAGAAAAAATAATGTAGAATCGTTCTTTCAATTAATTTTTTTTTTATCAACAGTGCCTAAATCTTAGACAACTAATTTTATTAATTATATTTCTACCCAGATAGGAAAATACCTCCACGGTATTAGTACGATGAGCGTACGGCGTACTATGCGTGCCGAAACCGTACCTGTCAGGTACGTGCGTACAGTACCGGTACACCGTACTTTTGGTAGGCCGTACCGATAATGTACGCCTTAGGTACGTATGTTACTAAAATTAATTAATTTTATAGTTTTATTGCTAAAATGAGTATTATTATTGATTAATATCTTATTCCAGAGTACACATCATAAAATTATGATGAAAAAAAAAAAGATTTTCCCTGAATTTACGAACTAATTTCATAGTACTTCCCATGTTCGTGGATCATCGAAGTGCAGCAGTTTCCAGACGATTTCAGATGTCAAGCATATAGTAAATGGCGGTATGCAATCGGATGGGTGACCGCTTCGAAGTACTATGAAATTAGTTCCCGAATTCAGGGAAAATCTTTTTTTATTTTTTTTTTCATCATAATTTTATGATGTGTACTCTAGAATAAGATAATTAATCAATAATAATACTCATTTTAGCAATAAAACTATAAAATTAATTAATTTTAATAACATGCGTACCTAAGGCGTACATTATCGGTACGGCGTACTAAAAATACGGTGTACCGGTACTGTACCCTTTAGGTACGCACGTACCTGACAGGTACGGTATCGGCACGCATAGTACGCCGTATGCTCACCGTACTAATACCGTGGAGGTATTTTGCTATCTGGGTGGTAGTGTCTCGGCGCTAAGCTGTGCGAAGCGACACTGCCGTGCCTCCTTTACGCGAACTGACGAGTTGCGGCAGATCGAGATTATCGGATCTCAATAACGGCTGAACCGATCGCGTTCTATGTATGCTCAATCGATAGCCACCACACGAATTGTAATAAAAGTGCTTTTATTTTTTTCCAAGTGTCCTACGAGCGGAGATATCGCGACGCAAAGTTCCGAACTGCTACTTTTTCAGTTCATTTTCAGATACGTCGTCCTTATTGTCATCATTATTGTCGTCGACCACATTCCGCGCATTCCTTTGGTGTCCGTCTGACATTCTTTACGCAAGGAGCGCTAGTTTCGTGTCCTTCTGACATTCTTTACGCAATTATTACGCAATACTCAAGGAGCGTTAGTAGTGATATACATATATGATCAGCGAGTGCTGCGATCTGGAGACACGACTAATTATTAGGGTACATTTCCATGAGCGCGTCACGCGTCGCATCGTCCACCGTGTCACGACGCGACACGAAAGAGAGAAGGAGTATAATAAACTTCACTCTTTCTCTCTTTCGCGTCGCGTCGAGACGCGGTGGACGATGCGACGCGTGACGCGCTCGATGGATACGTACCCTTAGGCCCGATTTCACAATACATGGTTACTTAAAGATTATAGGTAACCAAGAAATTCATGAATGAATTTTGTTGATGAACCTGTTGGTAACCTTTAATCAATAGGTAACCATATATTGTGAAAACGGGCTTTAGTGTATACACTTTTGGTTAGGTTAGGTCCGTCACATCGATGGTAGTAAAGGAACACGTAAGTGATTTTCTGCTTCTGCAATACACATTTTAGACTTACTCGACATGTTTTTGTACTGAATGAACGAATCTGACAAAAAAAATTACCCCGTGGACCGAGATATTAATCGTTAAAGTTGATGATTATTCAGGTTAGGAAATCTGTCATATCGATGGTGGCATAGATTACGGCAGAATATTTGCTTGGTTAATATTTATCTGTAAAGCAGAAAATTTGTTTAATTCTTTATGCCATCGATGCAAAACATTTCCTCTGGATATCTGTCAACTTTAATTAATAACTATTAATAACTCGGTTCACGGGGAAAATTTTTCATGTAGTGCAAAAATGCGTCGAATGAGTTTATTTTATCAACCTCGAGGAGGTAAGTAGGCTAATTCAACAATTACCGAATGTTGATGTCTTGCATAAATCTAATTGTTTGTTCGACGTTGTACGTATATTATTATGTAACTTGTAATTAAAAGATACATTTCATGATGCATTTCTTGTCGAGGTTTCCTTGTGGTAAAGTAAACATTTTATTAATGAATCCATCCAGAAAGCGTCAAGAAGATTTTTCTCAAATGGAATTTACGAAAAGATGATTGGAACAAAATTTGGAACTTTGTCAAATTCACGTATGGTTTACATATCTCTTTATCTGCAACGAACAATTTCCCAAGTCTGCCAGGAGCTATTGCATATTATATGTAATAAATACAAGTAATATTATATTTCATTCCTCCCGCGAATTATCTATTACCTAATTATTATTTCACGAAATTTATTTTCAGATATTATTGAAAATTGGTGGGACTCGTTGACTTTACCTCAACTGACTATTAAAAACTTTATTTTTGAAAGCTGGACCAGTTTGGAACATTTTGATTAGGAACAAAATTTGGTCAAATTCACATATGGTTTACACCTCTGAGTTTAACTATATAACATACTTAGTAAGTCGGGTTGCCTATATGCCTATAGACAGAAACACGCATTACTGTTAATGCAGAATATGATTAGATCGCAAGTCCGGCGGAGAACGATATATGACAACATTTAATACATATTAATACATATTAAAAAATTTTTTTAATCTTATCATTGAACTTTATAGTATATCAGTTGCATGTAAAATTCAATCTTGTCTCATTCCCGGTTAGACTTGTCATCTAATCTTATTCTGCATTACTAGTAAAGCATATTTCTGCCCATGGGCAGACAGGCAACCTGATTTACTGAGAGATGTGTAGGATCTGTATTACTAGTAAAGCATGCCTCTGTGTAATATACTCAGCAAGTCGAGTTGCCTATAGGCCTATGGGCAGAAGCACGCGTTACTGGCAATGCAGAATATGATTAGATCGCAAGTGTGGTGGGGAATGAGACAAGAGAAGTCTGATATAACGTAAAATTTTATAAAATATGTATTTAATAATTAATGAATCCATCCTCCAGAAAACATCAAGACTGAAACAAAATTTGGAACTTTCAAATTCACACATGGTTTATACATCTTTGTTTAACTGCAACGAACAATTTCCCAAGTCTGTCAGGAGCTATTGCATATTATATGTAATAAACACAAGTAATATTATATTTTATTCCTCCCGTAAATTATCTAATTATTATTATGTACGAGGCTTTTTTTACGAAATTCATTTTTAGGTATTATTGAAAATTGATGGAACTCGTCGACTTTACCTCAACTGACTAGACTATTAAAAACTTTATTTTTGAAAGCTGGACCAGTTTGGAACATTAGGATCAAAATTTAGTCAAATTCACGTATGGTTTACATCTTTGTTTAACTGCATAATATACTCAGTAAGTCGAGTTGCCTGTATGGCTATGGGCAGAAGCACGCATTACTGATAATGCAGAATATGATTAGATCGCAAGTCCGACGGGGAATGATAAATGACAACATTTAATACATATTAATACATATTAAAAAATTTTTTTAATCTTATTATTGAACAATAGATCAAAGATAAAGGCTCTCTAGAAATAATCTGAATAAAAATTTTTCAATGTTTATTAGAGCCGACACAGGATATTATGTGTAATAAACAATTTATTAATGAACAATAAAATTGTATAATTATGACATCAGGTAAACGTTTCGACCCTATTATTTGGGTCCTCTTCAGTACCAAAAAAACACAAAAAAAATTATATAAATAAATGTTTAGAGTAACAGCAAGGTTGAAAGTTGCGAAGAATGTGTCCATTTTAAATGCATGACAACAATTTGGCAGAATTTCTATGAAACGAAGAGCAAAATGTTAATAACAGAAAAAGATTAAAAACATTTTAAAGAGAGCATGTCATCGAATGAGTAAAAAATTTCGAGACTTACATGTCATGAATAAGGAAATAGGCTGACGTACATTTCAGAGATGCATCCCGTCATTAATTGAACAATCACTACACAAATAATGAAATATAAAAATTTTAAACATTTCGTAAATACGTCAACAAAACGACACCGATAAATCGAATATTAAAGTGAAACCGGTAAAGGAGAGAAGTCGGCGTAAATAAACGTACTGTCAAAGCTATAAATAAATTAAACGGATACATACAAAAACTTAAAAAACATAACTGAGATTAATAAATGTGAGTCAACGCAAGTAAATGTATAGTCAAATTTTAAGTAAATTAATAATAATTAAAAAATATCAATAAGAATAAAATTAAGTGCAAACATGATAAAAATACAAGGGTATGCTCATCAATTGTCTAAAACTCGTTCAGCTTGCGCATGTCCTTGCCTACGTCATATTCGGGTACGCGTTGATTGGTC
>NW_017300314.1:59784-68571 GCF_001594075.2 Trachymyrmex cornetzi
GCAAGGACAAAAATCTGATTGCGCATGAGCATACCCTTGTCTTTTTATCATGAGTGCAAAGGTCTGAGATTGAAAAACTCAAATAAAAATACAATCAGAGTTATAAATAAATTAAACTGATACATAACGAAAACTTAAAAATATATAACTGAGTTTAATACATAAGGTGAGTCAACGCAAAAAGAAAAAATATATGTATTCAAAATTTTAAAGTAAATTAATAAAAATTAAGAAATGTCAATAAGAATAAGATTAAATATAAAGGCCTGAGATTGAAACAATCAAATGAACTTCTTCAAACAATCAAAATTAAACATGTAATCGGTGACAAGAGAGTAAAATGAGAAAACGTCACGAAGTCAAAAAAAGGCTCTCATACAACATATATGTTTCTGATAACGGATAAATATTAATCTGACAGTTTGCGTGGTGGGGTTAGCTGTAGGAAGGGATCAAAAAAAGGGGGAAAAAAAATTTCCTCGAGCGCGTCAAATTTTCATAGGATGTTAATTGGACCCTAAAGAAGCTCCTATTCAAAAAACTGACGATTTGGACGTGACCGAGAGTCATGGCCGAACTGTTGATATGGTTTCTATGTTCTGACATTCTTACGCCAACACATCTCCCAGTTTGGCCCACATATGAGGCATCACAGTTTTTACAATTTTATCTATAGACCACTTCCGCTTGAGACATTATTGGTAACCTATCTCTCTTTCTGTACCCTAATAAAGAGGAGTTCAATTTTTGAATACACCTGTCTGCAAACATTAAGCCCGGAATTTTGCTAAAGAAACTCTTGATTTTTTCTGAAATAGACGGAATATAAGGTATTACAAAAAATATTGTGTTTTCAAAAGAAGGAGCAGAAGCAGAAGAAGGAATATCATCAGAAGGAATATTTCGGTAGTTAAGTTGTTTGAATCTATTGTATAGTCTCTTTTTAATATGAAAATTCTGTGATTATTGACTCGTATGAATAAATCAATGTGTGTATCAATGCCAATCGAGTCTAAACACTAGGCTCTTTTTAATAGTTGTAAACATTAGTTTTAGAGTCACACATCTCAGTAAATCAGGTTGCCTGTCTGCTCATGTGCAGAAACATGTTTTACTAATAATGCAGAATAAGATTAGATGACAAGTCCAACGGGGAATGAGACAAGATTGAATTTTACAAGCTACTAGTATACTATAAATTTCAATAATAAGATTAAAAAATTTTATAATATGTATTAAATGTTATCATTTATCATTCCCCGTCGGACTTGCGATCTAATCATATTCTGCATTACCAGTAACGCGTGTTCCTGGCCATAGCCATATAGACACCTGGACTTGCTGATATATTATGCAGAGGCATGCTTTACTATTAATGCAGAACCTACACATCAGTAAATCAGGTTGCCTGTCTGCCCATGGACAGAAGCATGCTTTATAAGTAATGCAGAATAAGATTAGATGACAAGTTCAACGGGGAATGAGACAAGATTGAATTTTACATGCAACTAGTATACTATAAAGTCCAATAATAAGATTAAAAAAATTTTTTATTATGTATTAAATGTTGTCATTTATCATTCCTCGCTGGACTTGCGATCTAATCATATTCTGCATTACCAGTAACGCGAGCTTCTGCCCATAGGCTTATAGGCAACTCGACTTACGGAGTATATTATATAGTTAAACAGTGGTGTAAACCATACGTGAATTTGACCAAATTTTGTTCCTATTCAAAATATTCCAAACTGGTCCAGCTTTCAAAAATAAAGTTTTTAATAGTCTAGTGAGTTGAGGTAAAGTCAACGAGTTCCACCAATTTTCTATAATACCTGAAAATGAATTTCGTAAAAAAAGCTTCATACATAATAATAATTAGATAATTTGCGGGAGGGATGAAATATAATATTACTTGTGTTTATTATATAATGTGCAATAGCTCCTGGCAGACTTGGAAAATTGTTCGTTGCAGATAAACAGATATGTGATAAACCATACGTGAATTTGAAAAAGTTCCAAATTTTGTTCCAAACATCGTTTCGTATATTCCATTTGAGAAAAATCTTCTTGACGTTTTCTGGATGTATTCATTAATAAGAGGTTTACTTTACTACAAGGAAACCTCGACAAGAAATGCATTATGAAACGTGTCTTTACATTACAATTTACATAATAATCACCGATTAAGGTTAATCGAGTTGATGATCCTTTGTATATATAATTTAATTTTTTCTTCAAGGATATTCTTATAATTCGAGTTAGGGTTAATCGAGTTGATGATATCCTTTGTATATATGATCGTATACAAACTTACCTTTTTAAAAAAAGGTAATAAAAGCGCTAAGCGTGTGTGTTTCTCGTAAAGTATCGCCATTTGGGCCTGTTTCACCAACGCCAATTACTTAATCGGCCGTGAAACTGATGATTAATCACGTTTGTTGTTTAGTAGAACTAAAGTAATCACGTTTGCTGTTTAGTAGAATTATACAAACTTACCTTTTTAAAAAAAGGTAAAAAAAACCGCTAAGCGTGCACTTTTCTCGTGTAAAACCACCATTTGGGCCGGTTTCACCAACACCAATTACTTAATCAGCCGTGGAACTGATGACTAATCGCGTTTGCTGTTTAGTAGAATCGATCACTTACGGTTGACAGTGAAGCACCGATTAGGGTTAATCGAGTTGATGTTTTTTCTTCAAGGATATTCTTATAATGATATGTATCATTCGTATAAGAGATTTCATATGAACAGAACTGGCGCCAAGTAAAATTCCATGTAATTCGCGCGTATACCAAATTATATAAATAATATTAACTTTAATGATATCATTCCTATAAAAGATTTGATATCAATAACTGGCGCAAAGTTAAATACTATTTCTCTCTCACTCTCTTTATACTATGTCAAATTATAAATCTTATATCATTTGTATAAAAGAATTGATATCAACAACTGTGGCGCCAAGTTCAATTCTACTATCAAAATAAAAAGTAAAACCCAAGTGATACTATTTATTTAACTCTAATGATATGTATCATTCGTATAAAAGATTTGATATCAACAAAATTGGCGCCAAGCTAAATTCATCAAAATTTTATCACAATTTTATATATTATTCGTAAAAAAGATTTGATATCAACTATTGGCGCCAAGTAAAATTCCATGTAATTCGAATACAAAATTAAATAAATAATATTAACTTTAATGATATATGTCATTCCTGTAAAAGATTTGATATCAAGAACTGGCTCCAAGTTAAATCCCACTTCTTTATACCATGCCAAATTAAATAAATAATGAATATTAATTCAATGGTATGTATTATTTGTACGAACGATTTGATATCAACAACTGTGACGCCAATTAAATTCTACTATCAAAATAAAAAGTAAAACTCAAGTAATACTATCTTTATTATTAAAAAAATCGTTTTGATACGATGAAAATTGACCGAGTTATGTGCATTTTAAAAATAGCAAAATTTCGATGAAAAATTTTGTTGCGATAATTTTGTTGCGTAGTGTATTATATATGTCTAAATTTTTCTGAATCCTACTCTATGAACGGATTCGTGAACCATAACATTATTCTTTTTTCATTTTTTCAGTGGAATTATTTGTCTGAACAATTGGTTTTTCGTTAATAAGTTGTCGTATTCTTTTAAAAATAGTATTAAATACAACGCGTAATGGGTAATCATTATCCAGTAAAATTTTAATTGCATGTTCAAGATTCTTTTTATGAAATTCTGAAATCGAGACTAAAAAGAACCTGTCAACAAGACCAATAATCGTGCCTCTTTTCTGTGAGAGGGAATGCTGAGAATTAAACTTAAAGTATTTACCTGAAAACCTTTGTTCGTGGTATATGTCATACTTAATGTAACCGTTGTCGACTATAGTCATTGTATCTAAATAAATTGATTTCTTGACCTCCAATTTTCATTGTAAATTGTATTATAGGATGGAGCGAATTAAATTTAGTCAGCACTTCCTCGGTTTTCGAGGAAGGTATGGCCATAACTATAATTATAAGTCATCAACGTAACGGTAAAAAAAATAGGACATCAAAATCGAAAGTGCTTAGCTCTTCCATCTCAAAGTCCTGCATATTCTAATCAGCAACTATAGGTGACAAAGGTGAACTCACGGGCATATCGAAATTTTATTTGTAAAATCTGTCGTCAAACATAAAGTAAGTGGAATCAAGTACAAGCCGAACTGCATCCAGGAATTCATCTGTCGGATTCTCACAATTATATGAGATGAGACCCCATCTATGCAAAATGCTTTTTATGACCAATTCCATAAGCACGTGAATAAAGAATTCACATCCAGTGAAATCAAAGTCATATCACTATCAAGTCATTTACCATTGAATTTCTTAACCAGATGGAAACTATTTTCAATATGGCTATGTGCCACTGGAATGCTGTTGATAATTATATGTTGTGTAAGAAGGTAGCTAAAGAATAAAAAGGGCTACATCAATCGACGAAACAATAATTCTTAGGGGGAAATGTGAATCTTAGGGAGACCGTATGCCCTAGGCATTGTGCTGTTACTGCAATTTAGAGTCCTATACATTGTATCCGAAATAAATTTAGAATTTTTTCATTTTGTAAGCAAGCATTTAAGATTGTTAATTATCAGGGAATGGAAAATTACTTTTTCAAAGTAACAAGTTACAGTTACTCGTTACCGAGAGTAGGAAAAATAACAAGTTACCGTTACTAGTTACCGATTTTTAAAAGTAACTCGTTACAGTTACCGTTACTTGAGAAAGCAACCTTTCGTTACTTTTCCGTTACTTTTTTTTAAATCGACGACCGCCAATCACAGCGGACGGGCTTAGGGGCTTCTCTAGTCTTAAGCGCTATGCAATGTAAAAAATTGTGTAAAATTATAACTATTATACTGGATAATTTTGAGATCCACTGTAATAGTTGTAAACATCCACACGTTTGTAAATTTGCAATATGCAAATAAAAATAATTTCTTGGTTTGTAACTAAGCAGATTGTGGAACTACAATTACAATGTGTATGTGTAGCTACAAGAACGATAATATAACAATACATTTCGCACTATATATTATTATACATTTAACAACAATACGCGAAAAATTTTTGTTATATTACGTAATATTACTAAAATTTGGATAATTACAGAAAATATTCAAAATATCCTGCCATTTACATAATTTTCGATATAAAATAAGCTATATTTACACAATAAAAACAAATTTACTTAATTTTTACGGAATTACATAATTTCTGTAAAGTTGCATGATTTTTTATATTTACAGGACTAATCATGTATCGTGTCCAATCATGTGCAAAGTAACGATAAAAGTAACTGTAAAATTCGTTACCGTTACCAAAAAAATGTAACTTCGTTACCGTTACAGATACCAAAGAAAAAAATATAACGCAGTTACTAGTAAAGTTACCAAAAAGTAACTTGTAACTGTAACTTTGTTACAAGTAACGAGTTACTTCCATTCCCTGTTAATTATCATTCTCAATGGTGATTTCTTGATCACAGTGTAAGTTGAGATGTCTTTTAACATGGTGTTCATTTGTTGAATACATATTGTCTTTGTCAAGGGCCATCGTAACATTTCCTTTGTCAGCCTTTGTTAAAATGATGTTTTTGTTATTCTTTAAGAAATGGTGTGTCAGTTTCCATAATTTAAAAAATAAGTAAAATGTAAAACCTTTCCGAAGAGGATCAGACATAAAATTGTTAAACAAATATAAGATTTTATTTCTAAGATTAATGATTATATTGTAAACCTTTCCAGGAATTCCATTATACGAGGGTGGATCAAATATAAACGAGAATTCTCTTTTTATTATTTATTAGACCAGAGAGAGAGAGAGAGAGAGAAGAGAGAGAGAGAGAGAGAGAGAGAATAAAAATATAAAGAAAATAAATTATTTTTCTACATGGTTCCCTGCTACATTAATATATTTTTGCCAACAGGTAGGCAGTTTAGCGATCCTGTTTTCATGAAAAATAGTAAATGTGTCTGCAGTTAATTGCGCACGAATTCTTCTATCCTCGAATCCTCCTAATTCTTTTAGCGGCTCAAACAAATGATAATCGCATTGAGACAAATCTTTCCATACGATTATTATTTGGACCACTAAAGAAGAATTGAGAAGACAATACAATTCGTGGACGATGCCAGTAGAGATGAATTCTTGCGCAATTAACTGCAGACACAATCTACTACTTTTTATGAAAATGAAATCGCCGAACTGCCTATCCGCTGGCAAAAATATATTAATGTAGCAGGGTACTATATAAAAAAATAATTTGTTTTTTTTTTTATTCTCTTCCAATAAATAATAAAAAAAATTTCTCGTTTATATTTGATTCATTCTCGTATTAAATTCAATATTTTTTATAAATGTTTTTAATAAATAAATGATTGTAATAAATTTTTTTTTGTTGTTAGAGAGCGGAAACGAGAAATTGTGCGCCAACTGTAAGAGGCATTAAATCTGTTGATATTGTAATGGATGATAAATTAATAAACTATCCTTTTCTAATCGATAATATTGACGGCAATGATTGATAAATTAAAAAATGAAGAAGGATGAACAGAAATATTATGTGAATGCGGGTTATTAGGAGTAGAGGTTTGGGAGGATAGATTTAAGGTAAATTTTATTATAGGAGAAACATTATACAGGATGATTCAGAACAACTCATGTGTCTCTGAAGAGACGTATTCTTGACCGAATTTTAAGACAATTTTCCCTTACAAAAATTTTGTCCGAAGCTTAGTTTTAAAATTACAAGAAGAAATGGTCGATGACAAGAAGAAGTGAATGCTTTACGCACAAGGCGCATACTGACAGGACACATTCACACGTTTATAAAAATACATTCCTTGTTACCTTCTACTACACTATCTCTTTGTCTTTCACATACTTTAATATGCTAATTTTGTTAAATTATAAATTAGAAGGTAAATGTTGACAATAACAGAAGCAGCTCCGATGCTCTTGATTGATTTGTTTCGAAGGGAAATACCTTAATCAAAAATTGTCTTACTCACATTGTCTCTGAACACACTGGAGAGATGACCATTCCACTCTCATCGCATTGTCTGATAATTCGATATTTTTATATTATTTTGGCATATGTTCTGTAAGGTATATATCAAATTTTATTTTAATTGTTACACAATTTATTTACACATTTATTTTGATATATTTTAGTTTGTAATTATAATAGACAATTTTATTTTATACTGACATATGATCTGTAATGTTTTTTTTTTCATTATTTATTTTAATTGTTACAAATTGTTATTTTTTATTAATTTTCTTTGTTATTCACACATTAATTTATTATTTATTAATTAAGTTTATATTTCTAAGAATTCTAGATTACTTATTTAATGTGTTATACATATATATTTTTCTTTTTGTATTTGGTATTTATTTTGTTTTTTCTTGCTTTATGCACTTTTAATATTATATTTTTTAAATAATAATTTTATATACGTTTTAACAGATACAATTTCGTTCTAATCCGCATACTATGTCCAGAAGTTTCATATTTTTACTGACTACAACCATTGTACAAGCTTCATGTTACACTGAGCGTGATTTTTTTATTACATGAATACTGTGAGTCTTATAAGTTTTACGATTGAGAGTGAATTCTAATTTTTATATTCTAATTTTTTAAATATTTTCACCGTTTTACTTTTATATTACAACATTGATAATGATCCAACAGGGATCGAAATGTCTGTTTTTGTTTTGTTTATGTTTTATTGTTTATTGCCGGTAAATTAAAGTTTATATTATAACGAAATGACATGTTTTTATTCTGTGACTTCTTAATAATTTCAATTTTATAACGATTAAATTTTAGACTCGTAGCCCTTTTTCGTTCTGTTCTTTTTTAAATTTATTGAGCCTTATTATTATGATATTTTAATCAAAGTATTATTACTAAAGTATTATTAATTAGTAATAAAGTAGAAAATGGAGGAAATTACTTTGATTGAGGTATTCATTCATCTTCCCTTCGAAACAAATCAATTTTAGAGACGAAAAATGACAGGAATTAAGTTTAACAGCTAATACAATATTAGAAGCTGTTTTGTACCCTTACTTATTTACGTAATGACTTTCTACGCAAAGAAATTAATAAATGGGTTAAACAAGGACTCTCTCTTCTTAAAATAACAAAAAACAACCTAAATATGGGCTAATGAGAATCAACGCGAGCGTAGATCGTAGATGCGCAATGATATGACATAATGCTTAGTTCAAGAGTTTACGATAATAAATCTACCTCATAAACGCGTGTAAAAAAAAAATAGTAAGATGACATTTAAATTACTAATTTAAATTACTACAGAATGTTAAGCATAATAATGTGACACGTTTAAAATTTTAACAAGGTATTCCAGATTTTAATTTTGACGCTTAAACTCCGGTATTAAAAATTTGTTTCAAACTGTAACAATAATTTGCTTTTCTAATATTTATTGTATCTATGACTGAACATCAGGGTTGGGTAAGTTAATTTTTTCTTTTAACTAAGTTAAGTTAAAGTTAACAACCTTGAAAATTTAACTTAGTTAAGATACAAGTTAATGTATAATGAAATTAATTGAATTAAAAGTTAAGTTAATAAAAAAAAGTAATTAAAAAATTAAAAGTTAAGTTTCTTTCTATTTTATGATTTCAGAGTCTTACAAATAACGGAAATGACAAACATATATTTCATTTAGAATATACTGTATATTTTATTT
>NW_017300314.1:69018-71488 GCF_001594075.2 Trachymyrmex cornetzi
ATATATGTTAAATATGTTACATACGTCAGATAGGTTAAGATCAGCAAAGTAATAAGAATATACTGTCTTTATATTTTATATTTATTATGACTTAATGTTTATCGTTAATGCGACCTTTGTCAATTTTAAAATTTCATCAGACGTACTCGTCACTCCAGATAGAGTGGACGAAGTTTGAACAAAGCCACATCGATTGTATTATAAAACGTTGTGTGAGTTTGATAGTTTAAATATTAATAGATTATCCAAGGTTTCAGGATGAGATTTGGCGATCGTGTGGGTGAGTTACTCGTTACTTTAATGGTTGAATTCAAATATCTTATATATATGTATAAATTTAAAACAGATAACACTGCAGTCTTGGCAACTTGCGAGTGACTCTACATCGGACGATCGTGATGTGGTGACGATTTAATTTGGTTTAAGAAATTTGCTGATGAAGATTCCAAAGAGAATCGAAACGTTCAAGATGTTAATATTTCAAATAAAAATGAGATCAACACATCACATGAAATAACAAAAATTTTATTTGTGAAGATCTATTGCGCACCTTTGCTCGCGCTGACTCTCATTAGCCCATATTTAGGTTGTTTTTTGTTATTTCTAAGCAAAGCAATTCCCACCCCATCTCCCCCCTGCTTGAGGGCAATTTCCATGCGAGTGAGAGTCATTTCGCGTGGAAGTCGTGCGCCCCCAAGCAGGGAGGGAGAGGTGTAAGAGTCGCTACGCGTGAAAGTCGTGCGCCCCCAAGCAGGGGGAGAGGTGAGGTGGAAGTTGCTTTGCGTAGAAAGTCATTACGTAAGCAAGAAAGGGTATAAAATAGCTTTTAATGTTGTATAAAGCAGGAATAAATCGTTATTTTTTCAAACTTTTTTTATTAATAACTTTTTAACGAAAAGTGACGGCCAAGTAAAATCTATCGGAGGTTACTCAAGATCATGACCTCGACAACATATGTCAAAAGCATCGAAGCTGTTTCTGTTATTGTCAACATTTACCAATTAAAATGATGAAATTAAAATAAAGATTGAACCCTTTGAGAATCGGACTGCTTTTTAATTACGTTCATGAAATTGTTAGAGAAATGTCGTAAAAGAGTAAAATTGGACAATAATTACAGATAAGCATTATAAAACTATCATTGACATACAAATAATCATACAATTATTTCAGTATGTCGAATTCTAAAAGCGTTTCTTGCAATTGGACATACTGAAATACTTGTTAGATCTAATTGTATACCGATGGGTGTTATAATACTTGTGGCACGCAATTATTGTCTAATTTCTCATTTATACAAAAATTTCTCTAACAATTTTATTTGCGCTATCGCGCTCGTAGAATTTATTACGTACTTATGAGGAGTCTTATTAGAAACTCGATCGCGCTTCTAAACATTGAAAAAGTTATGAATGTTTAAAACAAGCCAAATATACTTTAAAAGTTTTATATTATGTTAATTATAAAATTGTTATTACCTTGTTCAATGATTCCATTTTGCTCTAGCTTCTTAAAACAGTCGGTGGATTATGTTTGGATGCACCGTAATAGTGCTCGACACAACTGTTTACTCAGGTATACAAGTATGAAGTGCGGATTTGAGACAACAGATGGTGCACCAATGCAGTGCGTAGTATAAAGATTTGACGTATATGCCATTTCGTTGTGCCATCAACAAGTGTCAAACGCGCATAAGTGATAAATTGAAAAAGTGTTTGCATAGTATTGTTTTGCTGTGTTCAATATAACGAAATGCCAAATAAAGAGCATTCGCGGACAGCATTAATTTTTGTTTTCATTTGAAGAAAACTGCTGCTGAATCATACCGATTACTTCGAGAAGCTTATGGTGAACATGCTCCATCGCAAGATACGTGTGAACGATGGTTTCGGCGTTTCGCAAGTGGTGATTTCGATGTAGTAGACAAGGAACAAGGAAAATGGCTCGATGAATGGTTCGCGGCAAAAGGGGAAGATTTTTATCGGTGTGGTATCCACAAATTACCCGAAAGATGGGAAAAATGTGTAACTAGCAATGGAGCATACTTTGAATAAATCACTTTTTATCATTCTTCCGAATTTAACATGTTTCTTTTTGGAAAAAAAATCCGCATTTCATACTTGTACACCTGGTATTATTCACTTTCATCATTCAAATATTAAATGTCTTTTGAGGGAATCCTAAAGCCGTTTATATTACGGACTAAATCATATAATATTTTTATATAACAAATACTTTTTTTTTCTTTTACGGATTCGAAAATCCTTTTCCAAGATTAAAGTATACTCATTAATACATATTAGTAAATGAGGTGGAGTTTATACCGAGAACGATCAAAAATTTCGAAATTGTTTTTTTTTTACCATTTCTTACAAGGGAACGGTCGGAACTGTCCCTCACCGATTTTAATGCGCTTTGGATATGTTGTAAAGCATCAAAAAATATTCGACCCATATTTTTTTATAGCGGC
>NW_017300314.1:73068-77538 GCF_001594075.2 Trachymyrmex cornetzi
TCACATGTATGTAGTTTGTTTAAAGCGAAAATATTAATATATGTGTTTTATGCCCTTACAACCTCCTTAAGGGGATGCTGAAGTATTCTGTTTTATCATTAACTTTTAAAGATTCTTTTCTCTCAATTGTGTTTATGGATTGAAAAGTTCTTCTCCACAATTAAAGTATCGACAACAACACAGGCTGCCACCTACAATTTAATATGAAAAATGAAAGAAAATGAAAAATTGTAGTTTTGTCACCGGCTCTTGCAGTCAACTCATCACAATATGTGCTGCATATAAGAGTTTCAGATTTTACCCGTTTAAAATAAATAGCCAGCAGCCTACAGAAAACCTCGAAGAACAATTCTATGCTTTTAGAAACGAGGTAGGGGCTTTGGTATAAGAGAAAAAAGTTGCCAAAAATTTTGTTCGTACACTACGAATAAAATTGCCGTGAAGCCATGAAACCGAACAGTATTTTAATTGATCTCTTTCTAAGAGATGGCGTTGCAATGTGTTAGATAAGAACTGATGGATGCGTTTGAGCGAGACACAACGATATATAATAAGTATAAGAAATGAATGAAAGATGTCACTATTATCGAATTTAGAATTTTAAAAAGTCTGTACTATCGACCTTGATTAAGTTCGACCGTCACTCCAGCATCCCCTTAAGAAGCTGAAGCAAAATTGAAACATTCATAAGGTAATAACAATTTCATAGTTATAAGATAATATGCTTTTAAAGTGTATTTGGCTTACATTTTTGTTTTACACATTGATAACTCTTTGAATGTTAAAAAGCGCGATCGAGTTTCTCATAAGTATGTAATAAATGCTACGAGCGTGATAGCGCAGATAAAATTGTTAGTGAAGTTTTTGTAAAAGTGAGAAATTAGACAATAGTTGGGTGCCACAAATATTATAACGCTTATTGACACATGTTTGGACTTCAAGATTAATGATTGGAACTGACCGACTATCGAAGCCAATACTTACTGAATCAGCCTTATTAGAAAACTCGCATCGGGAGAGAGGATTAGCAATAATGTAAATGTTCAGATTTAGGTTACCTGCACTTTTAATATCAAAATTGACGATAACATACGCTGGTTTGGATCCCGAACGACACAGTTTATGAGAGATCCGATATGTACGACGATTCGCAAGTGTCTGATCTGTAGACGCGCATTTCCGGTAAAGACAGGCTTTCTCGTGGAAATGATAAATACTTTCGTCGAAAAAGGGATCGAAAAGGAGAGACAGTAAATTGTGAGTCAAGGCGACGAAAAATAGATTCGTGTTTATAATTTTGGACAATTGCTTGGCAACAGCTCGAGAAAGTCTCTCCTTTCCAATCTCAAACGTTAACAACATACAATTGTGTCTAAGAAATATTTCAGTATGTCGAATTGTAAAAAGCGCTCTTAGAATTCGACGTACTGAAATATTGTATAATTTGTATGTCAATAATAGTTTTATAATACTTATCGCACGTAATTATTATCTAATTTTGTTCTCTTACGACATTTCTCTAACAATTATTCCAATGTAATTAAAAAGTAATCCGATATTCAAAGAGTTCAATTCAATATTCATTTTAATTTGATCATTCTAATTGATCGTCGAATCATAACTTAACGAAATTAGCATATTTAATGTATGTGAAAGACAAAGAGATAGTGTGATAGATGGGAAAGATAAGAAAGAACGTATTTTTATAAACGTATAAATGCGTCAGATTAATGTGCGCCATGGTCAGTAAAGCGCACGCGTCTAACCGTGAGCGTCACTTCTGCCAGTTTCCTATACGCGACCGTGATACGCTATTTCTTCTTGTAATTTGAAAACTAAGATTCGGACAAAATTTTTGTAAAGGAAAAATCGTCTTAGAATTTGGTCAGGAATACGGCTCTTTATGAACACCTGGATTGCTCTGAATTACCTGTGTACAGGGTGGTCTACTTAAATCGATCATCTGAAATATCGCGCTTATTTTTGATGATATAAAAAAATTTTTTAAATGAAAGTAGAAGGGTTTCGAGTGGGACGTGTTTGGTCATGTTTTTTTCTAGGCGGAGGCATAAAAAAAATATGAAGGTTACGTATACTTTTTTAAACCGAATTGTATGATTTTCTTACACAATATGATTCTTCTAATTATTCTGTATATAAAAGTATTATTTAATGTAGTGATATCAATGTAATGTAGTGATATAAAAAAATCTATTTAATGTAGTGATATCAATGTAATGTAGTGATATCAAAAAATCAATAATTGACGTGATAATTTATACTTTATTCTAACACATATTGACATAAAATTGTCCTCGATACGTGGCTAATAAATAAACAAAAGAAACGGTAGAGCATATGCCACACACTAGATCTTATCAGTGAAATATAATTAATGTATTCGTGTATAGAATAAAAGAAAATACAATAATTATGTCAATTACAATGATTAAAAGTATAAACGTTTTGGCCCTGAATGTGGCCATCTTCAGTATAAAATAAATACAATGTATACAATTATAAAAATATAAATAATTACAAAATGACAGTAACATTTAGTTGAGTAATAAAGTTTTTACGTTGTCAATTAATAAAGTTCTAATAAATATTGTTGAGTATTAAGTCGCAAGATGAAATTATCGATTGATAAAATCCTCCAATGTAAAATATTAATTACAAAGATCGTTAACGTCAAGATTTAATTGCCAAACTAAAATGTATATACCAATTAGATATTGTCGCCACATTATACAGATAAAATTAAAAAGTAAAAACTGTAGTCTCACCTATATCTTGAAAACTAGTAACGGTAGATTCGATCGTGGAAGATATATCCTTATCTCGTTATTCTTAAATAAATTGTCGTATAATGTTCTCTCAAGTTAAAATCAGAGATATATACACAACTCAGCAAGAAGACATCCAAAATTAAGAGAGAAGGGGAAAAAGTGATGTGAGAAGGAAAAACATTCTATTGGGGCAGAAGTAGGAAAAGAATATACATAAAAGAGTAACAAGATTATTATTATAAAATTAAAAATATGAATAAAAAGAAAAAGAACAGAATAAAATTAAGAAAAAGATGAATAATAGGTAGATAGATGTTTGGTAATTCGTCTGTATCATTCTGATTGTTAATGCCATTTCCCTTGTTTTTATATGAATCATTTCTGAGATAGATCTTTTATAAAACGAATGTTCTGAATCTAAAATATTAATATTATCCCAATCTATCTGATGACCATACTCAAGTTGATGTAGAGAAACAACAGAATGATTATTAGATTTTCTAATGTCGGATTTATGTTCTTTAATTCTAGTTTTTAATTTTCTTTTTGTTTGTCCGACATAAGAGCAATCGCAATCACAACAACTAATTTTATATACCACATTATTATTATCCATCTTATCTAATCTATCCTTACCTGTTTTAATGAATTTATTTAAACTATTAACGGGTTTATATGCTATATTCAAATTATAATTTCTATAAACATTATGAAATTTTTCTGTTAAGTTTTTCTCTCTCACATAAGGTAAGGTGCAATAAATTTTAATGTTATTATCAATCAAATCTTTATGATTCGTTTGATTCAATTTTTTATTATGAATAAATGACCTAATTCTATTATTAATTGTGTTAAATAGAAAATCTAATGGATACCCATTATTTAATAGAGTGTTGATCATATTAGAAATATTTAATGTGTGATAATTAGGATGTGAAACATATATAATTCTATCAATTAAGGAAAAAATAATTCCTCTTTTATGACATAACGGATGATTAGAAAGAAAATTTAGATATCTCCCCGAATGAGTAGGTTTCTTACATAAGTCAAACATTATCTTATTATCTATTATTTTTATTGTTATATCTAAAAAATTAACACTACCATCATCATTTTCTTCTGATTAAAGAACATAAATCCGACATTAGAAAATCTAATAATCATTCTGTTGTTTCTCTACATCAACTTGAGTATGGTCATCAGATAGATTGGGATAATATTATTATTTTAGATTCAAAACATTCGTTTTATAAAAGATCTATCTCGGAAATGATTCATATCAAAAAACAGGAAAATGGTATTAACAATCAGAATGATACAGACAAATTACCAAACATCTATCTCCCTATTATTCAATCTTTTTCTTAATTTTATTCTGTTCTTTTTCTTTTTATTCATATTTTTAATTTTATAATAATAATCTTGTTACTCTTTTATGTATATTCTTTTCCTACTTCTGCCCCAATAGAATGTTTTTCCTTCTCACATCATTTTTTCCCCTTCTCTCTTAATTTTGGACGTCTTCTTGCTGAGTTGTGTATATTATTAACTTTTTAACTTTTTTTTAGCGTTTTAACGAGTTACTACCCAACGCTGATCATATGTTTTAGTAAATTAAAAATTTCTCGTGTAGAACCACCATTTGGGCCGGTTTCACCAACGCCAATTACTTAATCAG
>NW_017300314.1:80568-81016 GCF_001594075.2 Trachymyrmex cornetzi
ATGAGAGATTTATAATAAGAGCTACACCATACGACATTTTATTGACTCGCTAGGTTCTATCAATTCATGTAATCACAACGATCATCATCATAATTTACACGACTCTATAACTCAATCATATATACACATGCTAGATATTTTAACTCTCATTGGGGATACTAAAACCGAATTTTATCTTTTAAATCGATCCACGGTTTATTATTTATTAAATTATATTGTTATTGCTACTTTTATATATAAATTATATACAATTATCTTTTATAATTTATTTTTATTAATTACCATTCGAATTTTAAATTTGTCTTATAGTTTTTCTTACTCTATCTGGTAGCGCCAAGTGTTTTTACATGAAAAAATTTTTCTATTTAAATTAAATTTTTTTATTTTATACGGTTAATTCTTTAATTTTTTATGGTAACACTTAAATTGAGCAAGGTAACGCAATTTT
>NW_017300314.1:82226-83714 GCF_001594075.2 Trachymyrmex cornetzi
GGAGACACTACCAGTGTCTCCAGATATATCTCTGATTTCAACTTGAGAGAACATTATAAGACAGTTTTTAAGAATAACGAGATAAGGATATATCTTCCACGATCGAATCTATCGTTACTAGTTTTCAAGATATAGGTGAGACTGCAGTTTTTACTTTTTAATTTTATCTGTATAATGTGGCGACAATATCTAATTGGTATATACATTTTAGTTTGGCAATTAAATCTTGACGTTAACGATCTTTGTAATTAATATTTTACATTGGAGGATTTTATCAATCGATAATTTCATCTTGCGACTTAATACTCAACAATATTTATTATATTTTTATTAATTGACAACGTAAAAACTTTATTACTCCACTAAATCTAACTGTCATTTTGTAATTATTTATATTTTTATAATTGTATACATTGTATTTATTTTATACTGAAGATGGCCACATTCAGGGCCGAAACGTTTATACTTTTAATCATTTTAATTGATATAATTATTGTATTTCCTTTTTTTCTACACACGAATACATTAATTATATTTCACTGATAAGATCTAGTGTGTGGCATATGCTCTACCGTTTCTTTTATTTACATATTGACATAAAATGTTAAATAACTCGTAAACTATTAACTTTTTTATAATCGTATCTTAATACTTTTATGAACAGAGAGAATAATAAGATAAATCAGTTGGTGTAAAGAAAACACTAGTTGCTTTAAAAAAATATGTATGCAAAATTGGTGATTTTTAAAATAAATAACTATGTTTTCTTTCCATTTAATTTATTCTAGAATTTAATTTATAATAGAATTGGTGGCCAAAAGATCAATTTTTTAGATAGAACGATTATAGTCGACAATGGTTATATTAAGTTTGACATGTCTCACAAACAACGTTCTCAGGTACATATCTTAATTTTAATTCTTAGCAACTCCTCTCACAAAAAAGAGGCACGGTTATTGGTCTTTTTGATATATTCCTTTTACTCTCGCATCCAGAATTTCATAAAAAGAATCTTGAACATGTAATCAAAATTTTACTGTATCACGATTACCCATTACGTCTTTTATTTAATATTATTTATAAAAGGATAAAATAACTTGTTAACAAAAAATCAATTATTCAGACGAATAATTTTACAGAAAAAATTGAAAAAAGAAAAATGTTATGATTCACGATTCCGTTCATACACTGTTAGAAATTTCTCAATGAATTTTAATTAACATGTTAAGGAAGCATGTGATTATGCACGAAATTAAATGTAATGAATGATGTAAATAAAAACTAAATTACGGTAGTCTTAAATGTGATGAACGTGTGTATTGAAATTAATGAACACATTATTGTAGAAATTAATTTACACGTTTATAAAAAGTACGAGATCTGTAACTGAAAAGTAATTTACGTTAATGACATGTAACAAACGTAAACATATTAAACATTAAGCGTTAATAGTATTAGGCTTAATTAAAATATTATTAATATTCGTAA
>NW_017300314.1:84425-84825 GCF_001594075.2 Trachymyrmex cornetzi
ATGGCGCACTCGCGCGTAACGTGATACCGTAGAGATAAGGAATGGAAGGAAGGAATAGTTAAACGAGATATAATTTGAACACTGAGATATATTTATTTATTTTTATTTATTTTATTAACTTTTTTCTTCTTTTCTAACATAGTGTTTACGACAATATCCAAAGAATAAGTATCTACATTATGGATTCTTAAGTGGTATACATTTAAATTAATTATATAAGGAATGGAAGGAAGGAACAATTCATTGCAAACTTTGGGATATACAATTTACATATGCATTTATTCTTCATGTAAGGCATTATATACAATATTATCTACAGCGTACACTATCAATTCACATTCAATATATGAATTTTTATCGTAAATTTTACGCAAGATGCTTATCGCATCACACTTGTTAT
>NW_017300314.1:87996-88453 GCF_001594075.2 Trachymyrmex cornetzi
ACTCCATTATTGCAAGACTCACTAACAGCTATCTGACTGACCTACTGACTTGGAAATGACTGACAGCGCGGGGGCTGTGCGAGATTTTGTAGTAAAGATGTTCGTTGGAACATGATACCATTCCAAGGAAAAGAACAATGCCTCGGTAAAAAGTTTACACCTTAACCAAAAATTATATCACGTGATCAAATGATATCATGAATCAAACGATATCGAACGGCTATCAGTCCAATATAAACAAATATTAGACTTATATTTAAGCTATAAACAGCTATCAGACAGATAGCCATTAAAATTACGTGTAATGAAATTTAATATACTTTTATAAATGACATTTAACTAATTGTAATTGAAATAACTATTAATGTACAGGATGTTGCACCAACATACAGATCAGTATGACGGGTTGCCCATTCGTGCAGGCGCGCAAGATCGTTCACAATTGCGTAGACTTCGG
>NW_017300314.1:89519-90884 GCF_001594075.2 Trachymyrmex cornetzi
AAAAGTATATTAAATTTCATTACACGTAATTTTTCAGTTACTGTAAACTTAAATTTCATTAACATGTGCATTAATAGTCCTTTCAGTTACAGAGAAATTAAACTTCATTCACCAATGTACATTAAAAGTTAATGAAATTTAAGAACATTTCTAACAGTGTAGAGTAGGTTTCAGAAAAATTTAGACGTATGTTAACGATGTTAACTATACGTTTCGAAATTGTCGTTTTTCAGTCTGATAAATTATCTTGTTTTATCAAAGCACAGAAAAATGCTCTTACCATTTTTTTTCATGAAAATGTAGTTTATACAAATATCTTGTAATAATTGCGACGCTACATATGTTTGACAAACTGGCAGAGAGACAGTTAAATACCAGAACTTCTTGAACATAAGAGTCACATAAAAAGGAATACCACTAACTGTGTTGTAATTAATCGCCCGTTATAATTTGAACATGATGTTAGTAGAACGAAATTGCAGTTTTGGATGCAGAGAGAAAGTATAAGAAGAGTTTAATTTCGAAAATGGTAATAATCAAACGAAAAAAAAAACGTCAATTTAAGTACAGACACGGAATTGCTTAACCAAGCGTACTACTGTTATTTGAATTCGTAATATTATTTATATTTTTGACGTTGTATTTTCCGGATCCAAATTATTTTCACCATTAGCTCACATTTAAATTTAAGACTCAGAGACTCTGGTTCTGTCAGTTTAGTAAAGAGACCTCATCTCGTTCTACCTCGGAGAACTTATATTATATCATCTAGATGTATTTCTTAAGGTATTTCTCAGAGAAATTGAGTTTCTACAGATTTTTTTGAAAGGACCCCGCAGGAAATGATAGGGAAATGGCTCTCAGTCGAATGTCTTGAAATTGGGGCAAATGATAGTTCAGATCATGTAGATCAAAAGTGTCAATGGGCCCAAAGTCCCAAAATGGATAGTTTTCGAATTACAGCCATTTGAAACTGACAATTTTCGCAAATTGCAGAATGGTGATCCTCGCCTCTTAGATCGAGCGCACCTCATTCTAAGTGAAGTACGGCTAAGGAAAGATATATAATCTGTCATTATATATAATCTATATACAACTGTATTAAGTTATATATAATTATATACAGTCGATATATAACTATATATAATTGGTATATAATTACATAATAATTAGTATATTAATAAATATATATAGAATTTTATTTATCTATTGTTATAACTATACGCAACTAAGTATGGTTTGCACACACACACGCACACACACGCACACACACACACACGCACTGCCAGGTGTATTTTAGGAGGACAACTGGTGCTTATGTTATTCTTTGTCTGTGTCCTTATAAAATACCATTGAGAAACATAT
>NW_017300314.1:92119-105835 GCF_001594075.2 Trachymyrmex cornetzi
ATTTCCCTATCATTTCCTGCGGGGTCCTTTGGATATTATATTTACAATAAATTTATCTATATATGATTAAAATTTCAAAGATCCTAGCAATGCTGAAATGGAGATATTCACCTTCAAAGTTTCAGCTTTTAACACATAAACTCCTATACCAAGCCTTGCAAAAGTAACGTTTTAAAAGTGTTTTAAAAAAATTAATGTGTAATGAAGAAATATTGTAAGAATCTTATTAAAAAAATTCAAAGACTTAGCGGTACCGCTTCTTCGAATTAGAATAGTTTAAATTTGTAATTTTATGAAATTTTTCTTTTCTCTCTCTCTTTCTCTCTCTCTCTCTCTCTCTCTCTCTCGCCGAGACAAGGACATGCTGTTGCCACATTTCAATTGTCCTCAGTGCGGACTAGTGTTCGCGCACACAGATACGACACATATATGCGTGTTTATGCTCGCCTCAAAAGTTGTATCCGTGAAGTTAGCACGGCGTTTTATTAATGTATCATGAAACGTATCTTTAAATTACAAATTACATAATAATCACCGATCAGGGTTAATCGAGTTGATGATATCCTTTGTATATATGATCGTATACAAACTTACCTTTTTAAAAAAAAGGTAATAAAAGCGCTAAGCGTGTGTACTTCTCGTAACGAATCGCCATTTGGGTCTGTTTCACCAACGCCAATTACTTAATCGGTCGTGAAACTAATGACTAATCACGTTTGCTGTTTAGTAGAACTAAAGTAATCGCGTTTGCTGTTTAGTAGAATTATACAAACTTACCTTTTTTAAAAAAGGTAAAAAAAGCGCTAAGCGTGCATGTTTCTCGTGTAGAACCACCATTTGGGCCGGTTTCATCAACGCCAATTACTTAATCAGCCGTGGAACTGATGACTAATCGCGTTTGCTGTTTAGTAGAATTGACCACTTACGGTTGACAGTAAATCACCGATTAGGGTTAATCGAGGTGATGTTTTTTCTTCGAGGATATTCTTATAATGATATGTATCATTCGTATAAAAGATTTGATATCAACAAAACTGGCGCCAAGTTAAATTCCATGTAATTCGAATTTTAATTTTTTTCTTCAAAGATATTCTTATCCATGTAATTCAGATTTTAATTCTTCAAGGATATTCTTATAATGATATGTACGAGGGTCGTCTGAAAAGTTTTGAGCCTTATCATGAAGATGGCGTTATTCGTCAAAGCCATTCTGGTATTATAATCGTGATACTTACGAAAGATATCTGTGACAATTGTGGCCACTTTGGACGTTCAGTTCTTGTTTGACAATCATTTTGTAAAAATGGAAAAAATTGAATATCGTGCTATAATTAAATTCATGCATTTAAAAGGCGATACGTCTACGCAAATTAAAGCCGAGTTGGACGCTGTTTACGGGGACTCTGCCCCATCATTTGCCATCGTGAATAGATGGGTAGCTGAATTTAAATGTGGTCGTACCAGCTTAGTTGATGATGAGCGTTCGGGACGGCCAACAACTGCGACCACCACCAATAACATCGAAGAAATTCATCAAATGATAACGGACAACCGTCGAATTAAGGTTAGGGAGATAGCAGAGGCTGTTAGCATATAAAACGAACGTGTTTGTCATATATTGACTGAAGAATTAGGCATGCGTAAGTTAACCGCGCGTTGGGTGCCGCGTTTGCTCACTTTGGATCAAAAACGCATTCGAATGAACATTTCTAAGGCCCTGTTGGAGCGGTTTGAGCGAATCGAGTCGGATTTTTTGCATTGATTAATAACGGTTGATGAAACTTGGGTCCACCACTTCACTCCTGAAACGAAAGAACAATCAAAACTGCGAAGGGTGAACCTGCTCCGAAGAAAGCGAAGACGGTTTTATCGGCGGGAAAGATGATGGCAACTGTTTTTTGGGACAGTCATGGAATTGTATTGATCGACTATCTTGAAAAAGGTAAAACAATAACAGGGACGTACTACGCATCATTGCTTGACAAGCTGAAGGCAAAAATTGAGAAAAAATGACCGTATTCGAAAAAGAACAAAGTGCTGTTCAATCTAGATAACGCACTGTCTCACACTTCGGCGGTCGCTATGGCAAAAATTCACGAATTGCGGTTCGAATTAATTGACTATCCACCGTATTCACCAGATCTGGCCTCCAGCGACTTTTTTCTGTTTCCTAGGCTCAAAGTTTGGCTCGGAGGACAGAAATTTTCATCGAACGAGGAGGTCATCGCATCCGTAGACGCCTATTTTGCAAAGCAAGATGCTCAGTATTATTTGAATGGATTAAAGGGATGGGAGCATTGCTGGAAAAAATGTATCGACTTAAAAGGAGATTATGTGGAAAAATAAAATTGAATTTGACCGAAAAATTACTTGTTTCTATGTTAGGCTCAAAACTTTTCAGACGACCCTCGTATTTAGCATCTTTTTGAAAAGATAAATTTGTAACACATACACAAATTTTTTTTACACTAAAATATAAACATTTACTTTAGGCCCACCCGATATACTTTTTTTAATCGCGATCGATGTCACTGGAACGACGTCAGTAACAATCAGGTTTCAAGAACCAGACTCGCACGATTCTTCGATCTGTACTAAATTTAAAGTTCAATGGAGCCTGCACGATGAGTTTTCGGTTATTTGCGGCGATAGAGAAGTCTTGGACATGAAACAGAAGGAGTGTCGAATCGAGGATCTAACTCAAGGTCAAAAATATCATTTTCGTGCGGCCGCAGGAAATTTGAAGGGCTATAGCAGGTTCAGGAACTCGACGCCATCACACGTTACACCTAGCAGTAAGTATATATATAGCGTCAATATATATCTTGTTGTTATACCGTTGCAGCAGTACGGTTATATGTATAATGGTAATTATGTGCTTTGATGTTTATTACCATGACGCGTTTAAATACTCTTGATTTCACAAATAATATAAATATTTGTAATAACTTGAAGGTTGGAGAGACATAGATGGTAGGATGCCCAGATTCGCGGGACGGCTGGAACAGCTCAACAGTCTGTTCACCGACATAAGGCGCTCAGAATATACGCAAGAAACGCCAGCGGTGCAAAGGCGAAATCACAAGAAGAAAACAACGATAAAGCAACTCTTTACTGCAACGAGTAAATTCCAGAAGAATCTCAGACGAGGAGTGTTTCTAGCATGTCTGCTTTACTACGAAGACAAAGTTCTTGTTACCAACGAGGATTTCTTACCCGTAATCGAGATCGACGAGACGTATCCCAGTTGTATTTACAATGATTTTCATTGGCTCATGAAAGTTGCCTGTACATGGGATGATGTTAAATTTCTTCGACAGGATATGGAAAAAAGTCACAGCAGCTCAACTAATCATTTTAGGATAAAGTTGCTTCAAGCTGCTGCTCAAATGCAGGTAACATTGTGGATCGTTTAAAAACACTTATTTAACTTAACTATTCATGAACTTGTATTGCTCAATATATAAAAATACGTATAGATAAACATTATGTGATATTTTTCCACTTTGCAGGCTGCATTGTGCATACAAGACCTTGGACAGTTATATCATAAGCCCATTAAAGACATTCAAGGCACCTTAGTGTTATCGACAGTAAATTATATAAAGTCGCCAAAATTGATTTCTGTATTAAACAGCAGATGGTTACCGCTCAGTAAAGTTATAAAGAAGGTCATAACGCACGAAGAAAGTAACGTTACTGACATCTTAATGGCCAGCATACAAGAGCAAATGACGTATCACCAAGTCAGCAGTATTAAACTATCAAAGGGTTTATATCTCGGTTATCTGAAAATGCAAAGCAGCGTTGATCTTATACAAGTCGTTGTCCCAACAAAATCTCCGAACGTATTGCCACATTGTAAGATTCGCGACAATCCGCACGTATCCGCGTAAGTTTACGTTTATTGAAATTCATTAAAACACAAAATATCACATTTCTGAATTATTTACTATATTATTATACCTTTGTTTTTATCTGTCAAGAGAGGAGTGGGATTATCTGAAGAGAGTAACACGCATTTGCACGTCTGAGACTTCCGTAGAGGAATCTGAAGAGAAGGAGAATGTGACAAACGAGGCGCAAGGTACGGACCAACAAAAGCTGTTTGTTGATCTGGTTGCCGCAACAGCGCGACGTCTATTCAATTACATGGAGATCAGTCCAGAGGATTCGCTGGTGCATCGATTATATGACGCTGAGGTGATAGATCTAACTCACGATGTCTCATTCCTTATCGCAGTACCAGCTGCTGAAAGAGTCTGTTGCGTACCTGGCACGCGAGAAATCCTGCTACAGCGCAGTGATCTCTTATCGTTGCCTATTCAGGTCTTTGAAATGGTCCACTTGAATACGTATCACAAGGATGTGATCAATCGTTACTCGAGACTCAGTTGTATATTGGAATTGGACACCGCACAGGCTCAGCATAATCATAGAGAGGCCTTCAGTTCCTTGGAGTTGAGCGTTGCGAAGGACAAACTGGCAAGATTACAAGATCTTCAGTCACAAGTGAACATCGTATGGAAAGGTGCCAGATGGTTAATTGATGTTATAACTTTCGCGAGAGATCGCGGCTCCTCCCAACAAAATGTAATTATTATCACGTAATGTTTTATAGAGCGTATTTTATTGTATTTGTCTTATAAACTTATTTAAACACTTTAATTTTATATTGTTTGTGATTCATTTATCGATACTTTCTCACAGATCGCGATGCAAACCGTGGGCATATCTATGAAGCACCTACTCAATTTGGATAGAAATAAGAACAACAGTAATAGCTTGAAACGAAGTTTATTACAATTACCACCTAGAGATCCTAAACTCGTAAAATCGAGTCCTGGCCGTGGCAGTTGGCCAGGTCCCAATCTGTCGAAATCATCTTCTAACCTTCTTATGACAGAATTCAGCAAAAGTGAACAACAGCTGCCCAGTGGACAATATGTACTCAAAGGTAGCAACATTTCAAACACGTCGACAACCTTGGAGCCGCAGAAATCGTTGTGCGCACCGATAAATAGCAGTAGCAATCTGATAACCACCAGCACCATGAATCATCTGATACCGTTGCAGAACATGAGATTACCGCCCTCCAAGTCCGAAGACACATTGATCTTCGCCAAGTACAACCACAGCCCACGAAATCGTTCTGCTACGATAACATCGGCATCAGCTAACACCAGTCCGTTATTGAGTATTAAACCTATCATTTATAGCGGTTCGTTGTTAAGTGTCTCCACGGCGATGACGAATACGAGCCTGCTTAGTGTGAGTAACACGAATTCCGACAGTCTGTATTCACTGAGTAGCGACGAATACCCCGCGTCAAATTCGGGCGCCTGTTTAAAACCTAGCCACTCAGTTAAGGTCAAAACGTCCAAACCGACCGCGAGCGTCGCGGCGATGACCGCCATTCCATCGGATCTAGACGAGAAGGAAGAGGCAACGATGATGCCAGTACCATTACCAGGAATTCTTCAGGTATAACCTTTAATTTTACAATACTTCATCCTCTTATTCATACTGTTAAAGTTGGCGCTCAAACCAATATATTTTTTTTGTCATAAGAGTACATTCATTTAACTACGTGTAGCGCTCTCTTTACGTTTCACTTTTAGTTTCTTTAGTTTGACTAGGTTGGTTGCACTGCCTTTTAACTGCGCGCTCACTCTTACTTTCTCTTGACGGTTGCATTATTCACAAATGTTCCTATTGACTTGGTATTTGAAGGCATAGAGAGGTAATAGCATTTCATTGAAAGAAACACAAGCATCCCCAAAAGGGAATTTTTTAAAGCCTTGGAATTAGTTCTCAATTCAACATTTTTTAATTTTAATACCAAATTTTATAAACAAACCTTTGATGTACCGATGGGTTCGCCGTTGTCACTCATTGTAACTGATATTATTATTCAAGATTTTGAAACGAAAGCATTGCAGGGTCTTTCAATATCGCCTTCCTTTTATGTGAGATATGTTGATGACGTTGCGTTAGCATATGATGAGTCACACATTGATACACTGATGAACACTTTTAATTCTTTCCATACCTGGTTAAAATTTATAACTGAAATAGGTGGTGAGAGGTTAAATTTTCTTGATATCTGCTTAATAAAAAAGGGAAATTCTCTGATTCACAATCGATACCACAAATCTACCTTTTCTGGTCGTTATTTAAATTATTTTTTTAGACATCCTTTGTGCCAGAAAATGGGTACAATTGTTGGTTTAATTGATAGAGTTCTTTCTTTGTTCCACCCGATTTACCATCAAGAAAATTTTGAATTAATAATTAAAATTCTTTTAAACAATGGATACCCATTAAAATTCATATTCTCAAAAATAAAAAATAGGTTGTCAAAAAAATTTAAACAATGGAATGACCAGTGTAACACATCTAAAGATAAGACAACGGATAAAAAGGAAGATAAAATTAATCACAGATTTTTTACAGTCTCCTTTATACCTTTTTTGTTTGAAAAGATAAAAAAATTTTTCAAAAAGACTCATTAGTACGAATGGCATATAGGGGGATTGATAACCTTAGAGGGTTCATCAAGGGGCATAAAGATGTTCGTCCTAAATTATCTCATACAGGTGTAGTATACAAGATTAATTGTCGGGAATGTGAAGCATCATATGTAGGCCAAACAGGTAGATGTTTGAAGACATGCATAAATGAACATAAAAATCACATAAATTGGAACACTACACAACATTCCGTAATTACAGAACACAAAGTCAGTCATCAGCATGATTTTGATTGGAAAAATGGAAAGATATTAGATGAGAAAAGGATGCTCAACAAAAGATTAATTTCGGAAATGATTCATATAAAGCAGCAGAGGCAGAGTTTGAATTTACAGTATGACACGTATTCTTTAGACCTACTATACATAGAATAGTTTGCGGAATCGTGACGTTTGATTCCCCTCTTTGTTCTTAGTTTTATTTTATTTTTATTTTCATTTAAATAACTACGTGACTTTATTATTTTGACTCTCATTTCATCTCTGACTGTCGACACTACTAGACTTTTACATCGAGTCGCAAGATACGCTCTTACATGTAAGCTAATACAATTAAAATTTCAGAAAAATTTCAGATTAATTATTTTAATATTTCTTTAATTATATATATATATATATTGGTTTTTTTGTTTTCTTTTTTATGAATGATTACATAGTAAATCTGATAATTTGATGTGCGATGCGATTCTATTTTTGACGCAATACACTGGATTCCGTTTTTACTTTATGTAAGTTTTTTATATTATTATTGTATAAGTTTATTTTTTGATGTATTTTATCTGACTTCGTTTTTTTAAGTTAGATGTAAATTATTATATTATTTTTGTGTAAGTTAATATTTTTGATAACCATTTTGTATAGCTAATTTGACATTTGGATAAAGAAGAATGAGCTAAATTGGCGGGAATCACTTTTTTGGATTTTGCGTTAATTATATAATTAGATTTACATTTGTATATTTATATTGATAAGGACCCAAATAAAAGGGTTGAAACGTTTTTATTCGTATTGATTTATATTCACTTGAAAATAAAGTGTTTTCTGTGCATCCAAACAGCCGATGTAGGCTCTGACGAGCTTTTTTATTATTTTTAACTTTGATAGACCTCCTTCGAGCCTCATTCTGTATATTTGTCTTACTTTTTACTCAATTAATACTAGAATGTAACTGCCTATTACGGTCGGAGTTGGATCTTCGTTGCTTTAAATAATTCAATCTTGAATTACTAATATATACTATATATGTACTTGCATATATACCATATTGTAGTCTTTTTCAAACTGCGCGCCGAATTGTTTTTCCGGACTAAATAAACGCAATTAAAACTACTCTAGTAATCGCGAAATTAAATTGACAAGCAATTTTTAATAATTTGATGCTACCATCAAGCATCACATATTATAAAGATGTTAATCTATAAAAACTATTAATAAATTTATTGCGAAAAATATTACCTCGGCCGGGATTTGAACCCGGATCTCTTGTAAACCGTACGAGCGTCCTGAGCCATTAGACTACCGAGGCCTTAGTAATATTCTTCGCAATAATCGGTATACTAAGGAAACAATGTCTTTCTTTCAGGCGACGTAATCTAAACGATATATTTATATTTTTTGACCGTATATTTGAGAAACTCAATTAATACTAGAATGTAACTGCCTATTACTTTTTACTTCTGTGAGGCGACATTGTATTTACGAGAAGTTCTAAGTCAATATATCAGTTTTCTTTATTCTTAGTTTTTACACTGAAATCTTCTGTTTAATAATTTATTAAGCCTGTCCAGAAGAAACTTTGACAGGCAACATTAACAAGCAACATTAACAAGCAACATTAACATTAATTTATTATACTAGGTACAACGAAAATTTTAATCTTAGCAACATTAAATCCTTAGACTCGCTATATGCAGTCTTTAAATGATATTTTTCCTTCCTGTAGGGAACACAAGTCTAACCCTCCCTTGTAGAAAAGTACTACTGAGCACTAGGAGTATTTTGAGGCACTAGTGTACTACAGCACTACAGCACACTACTGCACTATTACACTACTGCAGTAGTGCAGAAGTGTTCAGTAGTGCTGAGTAGTGCTAAGATCTTCTACACCAGGTATGTAAATATGAAACCGGAATTTTTTAATAGAAAATACACGTTTATTGCATGAAAATGACAAAAAATATTTTATTCGAAGTATCGCTAGCTATACATTTTTCCCACCTGTCTGACAATTTGCGGATGCCACGCCAAAAAAATTGTTGCTCTTTTGAGCCAAACCAGTCATCTAGCCATTTTCGCATATCTTCGTAAGAAATGAAGCGCTGCTGAGCAAGTGCGTGTCCCATCGATGCAAATAAATAGTAATCGGACGGAGCCAAGTCTGGTGAGTAAGCCGTATACGAAAGTATTTCCCAACCAAACGCTTCAATCGTTTCCTTGACCAGTTTTGCTGTGTGTGATGATGCATTATCATGAAGCAAAATCACTTTGTGTTGCCTTTTTTGATATTCCGGTCGTTTTTCACGCAAAGCTTGATTGAAATTGATCATTTGTTGTCGGTAGCGTTCAGTATTAACGGTTTCGCCAGATTTTAGCAGCTTATAATAGATCACACCTTTCTGATTCCACCAAACACACAGCATTGTCTTCCGTCCATAGCGATTTGGCCTTGCAGTCGATGTCGATGGTTCGCCTGGAGTTACCCATGACCTTTTACGCTTAGGATTCTCAAAATATATCCACTTTTCATCGTCAGTCACAATTCGATGGAAAAATGATTTTCTTTTGTACCTGGCGAGCAGCATTTCGCAAGTGGTTTTTCGGTTTTCCTGCTGTCTTTCATTCAGTTCATGTGGAACCCATTTTCCCATCTTCTGGATCTTTCCCATGGATTTCAAACGTATGGAGACGGCTTCTCGTGTCACATTCAATTGATCCGCGAGTTGTTGTTGAGTTTGAGCGTCATCCTCATCCAGCAATGCTTCGCTGTCTTCAAACATTTTCGATAGTTTTCCACGTTCTTCGTTTCTCACGTCAAAATCGCCACTTTTGAATTTTTTAAACCACTCCAAACACTGTGATTTACCAAGAGCATGCTCACCGTAAGCTCCGACAAGCATTCGATGCGATTCTGCAGCAGTTTTCTTCAAATGGCAACAGAAAATCAATGCTGTCCGCAAATCGTAGTTTCCAGGCACAAAATTCGACATGTGCAACGCTATTACAAACTATACTGTTGTATAAAACTTGTATTGTTGTGAGTTGAAAATTTTTGTCAGATGTCAGAACAAGGAAATGGCGTCAATGACGCGGTCTGACGGCAACTATATTGACAGCTATGGCCATCTATTGGTAAATTCTGGTTTCATATTTACATATCTGGTATAAGTGTATTATTTGCGCGACGTCTTCTGCGCCTGACTCGTAGTGCTCTTACTCTTTCCAATTCTTCGTTTTTTTAATGTTAAAATTATTTGAACAAAATTAAAAAAAATATTGTATAACGCAGAATATCTTTTTTAATTTATTATTTTTTATCGATAGTACATTTAACCTTAGATAATCAATTTTATTAATTAATAGTAACTGTTGGTCAACCCACTTAATATGCGTTACCGACCAATATGCGATAATACCTTATCACTGGGTGATGCCCACCTGAGGGCGCATGTGAAGTAGAGACACAGAGCTGTGGTTAATAAAAGTCACTATTGTGTTGGATTCTACACGTGTCGAATTAATTCCCGAACAGGTTATGGACCCAGGCTAGAAATGTCCACGAGTACACCTGTAAAGAAATTTATAAGTGAGTGAATCCATTATGCATCTAGCCAGCAGCCATTACGTGGAAAAATTAGCGGAAGGAAATTACGAATCCTGGCGGATGCAAATGAAGAGCGTCTTAATTTTTAACGACATGTGGGGCTATGTCGACGGTAGCATAGAAAGACCCGAAGACGCAAGTGCAGCAGTACAATGGAAAATAAAAGATGAAAAAGCTCTCGCGCTTATCATACTAAGTGTCTCGAAAAATGAGTTAAGTCATATTCGGCGTATGATGACATCGAAGGAAGCTTGGGAAGAATTAACTCGAGTTCATAGCTCTCAAGGACCCGTAAAGAAAGCTTTTCTGTACCGGCAATTGTATAACTCAAAGAAGAGTGAAGGACAAACGATGATGCAATACATCAATGACTTCCAGAACAAGGTAAATCTGTTAGAAGACACGGGTATCGAAATTCCGGGAGAATTGAAGACAATAATGCTACTAAATGGACTACCAGACGCAATTGAAAATTTTTGTATCGCGATCGAGTCAAGAGACCAGATCCCGGAAATTGATTTCATCAAAGGAAAATTACTGGAAGAAGAAGCAAGGAGAGAAAGCGGAGATGATCAACATGGCAGCAATGGCACGAGAGCGCTAGTATCGCGAAGCACGCATCAACATTCTGATCGCAGATACAAAGGAAGAAGACCATTCATTAGAAATCACAACAAGGTAAAGATACGAAAGAAGAGAAACCTGTTCCCGAGAGATTCAACGGAAAATGTTTTTATTGTGACAAATTTGGACATCGAGCGATGGACTGCCGGAAGAAGAAACATGGCGGGAAAGATGGCGGGAAAGCGAATCAGGCGCAGAAAGAGAAGAACGAAACAACAGTAGCGCTATCTGCAACAACCACTGAGGAAGAAGATGCAACCACGGTGGCGCTACCCGCAACAACCATACCATTCAGCATCGACGAATGGTATCTCGACAGTGGTGCCACTGCCCATATGTGTAGCACACGCGAGTGTTTTTGACAGTAAAAGAAAATTCCGCACGTAACATTTGTATCGCAAGAAAAGAAATAGTGAAAGCGATAGGCACGGGAACAATAACGTTAAATGTTAAAATCGATGGAAAATTAAAATCGCTTAGGTTACTCGATGTCTTGTATGTACCCGATTTAAGGGGAAATTTATTATCGGTTTCGCCCATAACACAAGCAAAGGTTTTAAAATCGAGTTCGATACTGATAGTGCTAATATTCTTGATAAAAAGGGGTCCGTTGTAGTAAAAGCGTCAAAAAGAAATAGGATGTACGTAGTGAAAAATCATTTGCATGAAGCGAAGATCGCAAACCCTCGGAAGGCAGAAATATGGCACAAGCGGTATGGACATTTAAATTATAAAGACATGAAATTGTTGCGCGATCGAGACGCAGTTACAGGCTTAGATCTGTCGGAAAAAATTAAGTCGATGAAATGTAAACAATGCGATAAAGCAAAAATACATTGTTTGCCATTTCCACAATCAGATTCGCGCGCGGAAAATATATTAGAACTAATTCATTCCGATATTTGTGGCCCCCTGCAGGTTCCCTCCCTTGGTGGCGCGAGATACTTTGCAAGTAGGTATACTGGGCCAATTCTAAGGCAGGTTCTAAGCCATGGGGCTAGAGGGGAGCGCGGGGTGCGAGGGATACTCGTAAGCGAGGGGAAGCGTAGCGCGGGGATTCTTCGGCGGTGGGGGTATGACGTCATGCGGAATGGCAGTAAGATTTTGGGGACTGCAGTCACGTACAAGACAACAAAAAAAACATCACAAAAAAAGGAAATATTGCCACGAACAAAAAACAAACAGTTATAGAACGAAAAGTGTTGCAAAGGGTATATGCTCCAACCGTTTTTCGACGAGAGATATAGCGTAATATAATTTTTATAGAAACAACGTTTATTAATTATTTTAAATACCTAAATGCAACCAAGTTTCATAATTATTGAGAGTATAGTAGGCGAGTTCTAACTCTATGTGGCTAGAGCGCGGAGAAGTTCCTCCGGTCGCTGCTGCGGGCCCGCGACCACCCCAAAAATGCATTGCGGGCCGCCGCCGCCGCTGTCGCCGTGGGCCGCAGCCACCCGCCCATAGAAGTACGATAACCTTTTTTCCTTTTATCTCTTTTATGACTTAGTTTTCACAATACACTGTATTCTTTTCTTTTTAATATAATATATTATAGGACCGTACATGTGATAACACAAACTATAGAAATCAAAGCCTTTACACGGTCTAGCTGGATCTTAATGCTTGTATGATTCTTATGTGAATTTATATACTACGTATGTAGTCCCACAGAAACGCGCGCCGAAAAATTTCCGGTCTTGAAACGCTAACTCTACTAAACTACCGCAGTAATATCACGAGTTAAAATTGACTAGCAATTTTTAACTATTTTTTGATGCTTATTCGCATCTTCTAAACGATCTTAATAATGATGAATAACATATTAAAAACTGTAAATAATTAATTCTTATTGCGAATAATTAATTCTTTTTAACTCGTGATATTACTGCGGTAGTTTAGTAGAGTTAGCGTTTCAAGACCGGAAATTTTTCGGCGCGCGTTTCTGTGGGACTACATACGTAGTATATAAATTCACATAAGAATCATACAAGCATTAAGATCCAGCTAGACCGTGTAAAGGCTTTGATTTCTATAGTTTGTGTTATCACATGTACGGTCCTATAATATATTATATTATTTATTTACGTCGCCTAAAGAGACGTTGTTCCTTCATATGCCAATTATTGCGAAGAATATTACTAAGGCCTCGGTAGTCTAAAGGCTCAGGACGCTCGCACGGATTGCAAGAGATCCGGGTTCGACTCCCGGCCGAGGTAATATTTTTCGCAATAAGAATTAATTATTTACAGTTTTTAATATGTTATTCATCATTATTAAGATCGTTTAGAAGATGCGAATAAGCATCAAAAAATAGTTAAAAATTGCTAGTCAATTTTAACTCGTGATATTACTGCGGTAGTTTAGTAGAGTTAGCGTTTCAAGACCGGAAATTTTTCGGCGCGCGTTTCTGTGGGACTACATACGTAGTATATAAATTCACATAAGAATCATACAAGCATTAAGATCCAGCTAGACCGTGTAAAGGCTTTGATTTCTATCTTTTCTTTTTATTTTACTAGGGCAAAGGATATGACGGATGGATATTAAAATAAATACATATATAGCGATGCGAATGAATTTATTTTATTTTATTTTATTCATCTACAATTACACCGATTTTTTTCGTACGTATTACAAAACTAAAGCTAATAGCTCACAATCGACGAGCTGATGTACATTGAAGGCATCACTATCGCGTATAGCGTTCTTGAACGCGATATTGGAGAATTGCGTA
>NW_017300314.1:106115-107653 GCF_001594075.2 Trachymyrmex cornetzi
CCGCTACCGCTCCCGCCCGCGGACCCCGCGCCCACCGTCGCGGGCAGCCATCGGGTCGCTACCGCCGCTGTACACGCTATTTCATATCCCTACCATCTTTTTCTTACCAAGTAAGTGATAGAGAATAAAAAAGAGTAATGTTAATCTACGATTCGCGCACATTTATTTTCTTACAATGGATAGGTGTGTATGGTATACTATAGGTTGGATGGGAAGTAAAGAAAGTACACATAGAAGTATGCGAACGACAAATTTTTATTCACATATTACTACATCGGGGTTTTCTTCATGTGTATTAAACACTAAAGCCAATAGCTCGCAATCGACGAGCTGATGCCCATTGAAACTACTGCTATTGCGTATAGCATCTTCGGACGCGATGTTGGAGAATCGCGTATACTTGACATCGACCGTACAATGAGTCGAACTAATCGTTCGAACGTTACGTCGATACATCCATCAAACGCGAACATTCGGCGTAGCGTCGTTTCGGTCATCGTAATGCGTACGGACGAAGAATCCAGGCGCACGAGCGTGGCATCGTTCATCGTGCACACTCTGACGGTTAGCGGTCCAACGCTTATGAAATTGTCTTTGTGTTCGTTTCGCAGCATCTTGTAAATATTACATCGCTGCTCGTAGAGACCCTTCCACGTTTCGAGAGACAGCCACAGTTCGTGTCCGCGATTGTCTCCCAGGGCGATCTCCACGTAACTCGGCGGGCCAACGTTGATTCCAATTTCCAAATACTTGTAGCCCGTATTCGTCAGGTTGTAACGCCTGCTCAGCAAACGCACCGCGCGATGCTCCATACTGTGTACATATATAATATTGAAAAACGTTATTTATTTTATAAGAAACGTTTCGTTTTGCGTATAGATCGTAGAAACTTACGTGTTACTGCAGTCTTTCTTGGTTTCGTACGATGTATTGCTCTCTTTGGCGAAGTACATTTTGTCGACCGTCCGTACAAGTGGATATCGCAAGACTGATTGTACCCGCGTAAATTGCGACGTATATGATAAAACTTTTAGAATCGAAGAGGGGGTAACCCCTCCCTTTTTTTCCAAGAATTGCGAACGTGTCGCGACACGTTTTTTTCTACGTATTTTCTTTGTTCGCGGTAACCCCTCCCCTTTTTCCAAGAATTGCGAACGTGTCGCGACACGTTTTTTTTGCGTATTTTCTTTGTTCGCGAGTTTTATCAATGTTTATACGTTATGGCTTATACGACGACGACGACGGTGACGACTTTGATGCTTTTTCCCAAGGATATTTCCAATATTTAGTTTCTTCCTTCTTCTTCGGCGAGGTACTTTGCGATTCTTTCTGCAAGAGAGGTACCCTTTCGCTCGGAGACCCCTCTCGCTCGACAAATTTTCGATGCAGATAACCTCTTACTCGGTCCATGTCTTAACGCTCGTAATCAAAATTTATGATTGACCGAAAAAAGCCTTATACACTGCCTATATACGTTTATACGTACACGTTTATACATACGTTTAAACGCACACGTTCGTACATACGCGTTTATACGT
>NW_017300314.1:109091-109737 GCF_001594075.2 Trachymyrmex cornetzi
GCGAAAAGCTATCCTCAGATATCGTCCGCTCTCCAGAGCGCGGAGCATCGCCAGCATATTTATCTCGCTCAGTAATACGTGCGGCATTCGCCACTGTATTTTCAATAATTCGAGTATCGGCTCTGTCGCAGGATCTCCCGTCAGGCAATTGTTGTCGTTGCGCGCTCGTATTAAAATCAACTCGTGACGAGCGTTGATCACCACGCGCCTGTAATCTTCGCAGAATCCCAGCAGTACGTAGAGCGGTACACAGAAATTAAAGTATCCAGCCTAAGTAGTCTGCGCGTCCCAGCCGGCATTCCACAGAATCACGCTTCTGTCGGACGACACCGTTACATAGTTTTTGAGCGTGCTAGTTATGCCAACGTTTCTGATACGGTCAATCTCCATACCGTTAAGTTCATATCGAATCTCGTCGAACATGAACGCGATGCAATTATTTCCCAATGCCACGTTAGCGCCCTCGACCGCTCTGTTCTTCGTCAGTTTTCTCTCGACGTATAGAAAGCTTTCGTACGGCAGTGTATACAGATCATGTTGCTGTATGGGTATTCTTATCTCGTCGCTATACCCGAACGTTGTGTTGGCGAACGGGTTGTACGTGTGAGTCTCAATCTTGACGATGCGATCGTCGAAGATCGGCTCA
>NW_017300314.1:111338-112492 GCF_001594075.2 Trachymyrmex cornetzi
CGCCACGCCGGCCGCTCCGCCGATCAAGGACCCGAGCGCGCCCAACATTGGCAGAAACGGTAACGCGACGCCACGTTTCGCAGTCGGAAGTATTCGTTTTTTCGTAGCCTTTTTCCTCGTCGTCTTCTTCTTTGGTTTCATGCCCATACCGATCTTGGTCTTGGCTTTCATCGTTGCCCAGATGGCAGCAGCGAAGGCTCTCTCGCTCAGAGCCGAATCTCTCGCGACGACGCGTCCTAGCGCTTTGTCAGCGAGTACCTTGTCCGCCGCGTGTCTATCGGTGAGATCGTTGCTCCGAGAATACGCAATGTCGTGTTCCCGGCACGCCGCGTCCAGTGGATTTATGCCCGCGTCACCTCGGGCTAGCCGCTTCGCCAGCCGAGTACCCGGGCCGCAAAATTGGTAGCCCGGGATATGTAATTTGAATGGAAGCACGTTTATCGCTCGATTCAGCAGACCGCCGCGCGACGCCGACATTCGCTACAGTCCTTTATCTTAGGCGCGGGACCGTCGATGTGCGTTTGCTGCCACGGCTGATTGTAGTGCTTCGTCGCAGCGACGATACGTTTGAACCTCCGAATCAGCCTTCACGTGTTCCGGAAGCTTGTGCCAGACGTGTTCGATGTAGTCGCCGTACACGCGTAAGAGTACGACCTTCGGAATATACCGCAACTGCTCGGCGCTCAAGAATATCGGAAGGATGACACAGCGCGAGATACATTTTGATACTGTGCGATTCGCGGGTTCGCGCGCCTTTAAATAGGCGGTCGAGAGGGAGCAGTCGTTAGTGCGAACATGAAATTTGTGCGACAACCGCAGACGATACGCGTCACAAACTGTGACGTGAAATCGCAAATGATGGGAGGCGACGTGGAGAGGCGCAAGCACGGCGAAATGCTGCCGAGCACTATACGCGCGATCGTTTGCGGCCCGTCGAATTGCGGTAAAACCAACGTTCTCGTAAGCTTGCTCGAGAGCCCGAACGGCGTACGTTTCGAGAACGTGTACGTCTACTCGAAATCGCTGCAGCAGCCAAAGTATCGATGTCTCGAAGATTTATTTACGTCTATCGATGAAATTGGCTACTTTACGTTCTCCAACAACAGCGACGTCGTTCTGCCGAGCGAGGCGCGCCCAAATTCTATTTTTATCTT
>NW_017300314.1:112594-113213 GCF_001594075.2 Trachymyrmex cornetzi
GATACGCGACAACGCGAACCTGCTGATCCTGTTCAAACAGGATGGTACCAACTTGAAACACGTGTACAACGATCACGTGAATACCGACATGTCATACGACGAATTTTGTTTGTTGTGTCGCGACTGTTGCCGAAAAAAATATGGATTCGTAGTCATAGACAAGGACAGTGCGCTTAAGGGTACATTCTCATTAGTAAGGCTGAAAAATAGGCTATTTTCATGATTTTTTTTTGAGGAAAGTAAAAAATATAGACACTCAAAATTTTTCAGGTATATTTATGATACTTTTAAGTTGCTTGTAAAAAAATTTTAAGTCATTTTATGAAAATCCCGAGGTAGGGCATGGTGCGCCGTGGACCACTGCGAAAAAAAAGGACCTCGCTGGCGACCGTCCTACAGGTCGTAAGAATCGTCTGAAACAAAAAATCGAAAAAGATTCTTGTTTAGTGTGAGTGTGGTTATGTCGTGAACCTCAGAAAATGAAATCTATCCAAAAATAACAAAATGGCGGTGTTTTGAAAATTTTTTTTTGTTTTTGAATGAAATTTTTCGTTAGTTTTTTGTTTATAAAAATCAATTTGCAATGTATCGGCATAATTTTGGTTCACGCGATAGACAG
>NW_017300314.1:113346-115491 GCF_001594075.2 Trachymyrmex cornetzi
TATAGTTTTTTCGACATAAATGTTTATATCTGGATACTTACCGTTAGTCAGCTATTCCAGGACCATATAACAATCCTTCAACTTCCTCAAAATTGATTTGTTCCTGCAGTCTTTCATTTTTCCTTGCCATTTTCGCCTCAATTGAGTGAATCGTCGATAATCGTTCAGCGTCTTTGATCCGGTTAGCGTAGCGAGTGCAAGCATACTCGTATGCATTTGGGCCGATGGTGACTCCCATAACCGACATAATTTTCACAATCGGTTTAAAACCTTCGTTGAAAATACAGGTGGCCAAATATGTCGCAATTATTACGATATTTGAGGAACAAAGAGTGCTTTAGAGCGAACTGCCAGACAGTTTTATTGAAGCACTCGTTGTTGTTCTGTGTGAATCCTCCACAACAGCGGTTCAACAAATCTTGCGATGATAAGTCTTCGTAAATGGGCCGAATTAATTCCTGCACGTTCAAGTCGAGAGGAGGAGGATGGTTATAGGATTGTAAAGAAATCATAAACCGACAGAAAGGTCGATAAATGTACGAGGAATGGTCGGCGCTACGTACTTGTGCCGCGCGACGGCTCGCTACCCGCTTTGACGCGGTCGGCTCGGAGGCTCATAACTTTTGAACCGTTACAAATTTCGATTTGCCCTTTTAACATGATATTCTAGACAGTTATAGCTATCGAATTCCGCAAAAAAAATGTTGACCAAAATTTAACCCAACTGACGAGAATGTACCCTTAAAGACGGGAGATACAGAAAAGGATTTAACGAGTTCGCGATACCGTAACGTGGTCAGTAGTTGTCGATACTTCGCCAGAGACGAACATGGAAGACGTGCGCGAACGTGAAAAAATCGCGAGGGAGATCGAGAAGACGAGCGAGTCGATTCGCAAGAAACACTGCGCTTTGAAGACCGGTAGAATCGAGGAGGACATGGCGTTGAAGAGGCATTTCAAGCCTGTTATCAAACCGCTGCGGCAGATCGTTGACAGTCCCGGCATGCGCGCGATAAAGAGACAGTCGCGCGACAATAACGAGCGAGACGTTCGAGCGTTTCGCGACCCCGCGTAAATTCGACGATCGGTCGCACGACCCTGTACAGCCGATAACCTCCACCCCGCGTACGACGATCGTACCGACGATAGAATCGTTGGAGAACGTTTTCGAAACGACTGATGACTCGCTAGCAACGAAGGTTCAAAATCAGCTGCAAACGTCGGAAGGTCGAGAGGCGTTGCGAGCCGGCTTGGGCCCACTGGGCCAACAGTACGTCTAGGCTGTTCTGCGGGGAGACAAACGGAAGAGCGATTACGTGTACGGCGTTTACCTACACAAGGATGGATTGATGTTTGGCAATAAACGTTTCGATTTAGATGACGCGGACAATATAATTATCGACGACGTACGATACGCCGGTACACCTGGTCTTTACGAATTGATTTTCAAGAGAATTTCCGACGATGCTCTCTACACGGAAGACGATATGAACAAGTACAACAGCATGCTGCTGGCGACGAACGCGCACAAACACAAGCATCATTCGCAGGGCCGATTATTGAGCATAAACCGGGTACGACGATTCTCGCTCCGTATACTTTTCGGCCGGGTACAGAGCGGCGACCACTGACCACGCGAAGCACGCATTGTCCGTCGTACGCACACTGATCACCGCTCGTTTCGTCGCTATTTCCCGCGACATCTCAACGTAACATCCCGCGCGCATTTAGTTTGTTCACATTCACTACCAAATTGAGGATTCGCGACAGCGCCCACCCACTGTTGCGTTCTTGGAACTCTTCCAGCGATGCTAAGATAGGCTCGACGACGTTTCGTTCGTACCACTCGCGCATATCGGTGCACCGCTGTTGAAATCTCGCTGTTCTTAGTAATTATACTCTTACTGGCACGTTTGTCTTTGTCGCGAACTCGCCGTTGAACGCTGTGTTCACCTTTACATTACCGTGTCTTTCCACAGCGTCCCGCACTCGCTTTAGCACTATATCACCAGTGTCTTCGAGAAATCGGCGAGGTTCGATATGATTATAGTTTATCACCGCACGTCGCTATACGACTCTCGAACGCGGCTTCGATCTCACGCCATACGAGAGACCGCTCGTTGCCACTCGCGTACCCGCTACCCG
>NW_017300314.1:115629-116110 GCF_001594075.2 Trachymyrmex cornetzi
TCGCTGCAGCCACGCGAAACACCCCGCCAGAGTAGCGACCTGGTCGCACTGCTCTAGCAGTTCGCGTTCCTCTCGCTCGTGGTTTTCCATGTCTTTAAATTACGTTAATGCACTCTTACACGAAGCACTTGCACTCTTACACGGAGCACTGAATAGTTTTTCCATGTGTGCAGAGTGGGCACACGCTGCGTGGAAGTACAGTGTACATCGTATCTTCGCATATCGAGCACTGGTCGATACCTGGTGTATAGTGAGACCAGTCTCGGTGCTTTCTGACGAGATACATTCCTTCAGCGCCAATATTCCGCATAGAAATCTCGTCTTGGAGCTTCCTGATGAGATACATTCCTTCAGCGCCGATATTCCGCAAAGAATTCTTCCAATACATGTAATTCGGCGGAGAAGCCATGCAATCTGTACATATTGCTACATCGGCGTCGTCACCACCTATTGTTCTGTAATAACAATTGATTATGCAGTG
>NW_017300314.1:117057-119453 GCF_001594075.2 Trachymyrmex cornetzi
GCATCCAGTATCATCTGATAGCAATTCTTCGTCGGACGACTCTTGATCCAATATATTCTCGAAATCTACGTCCATTTCATTAAACAATTCATCGAGCTATTCCTCATTCATGTTTCTAATATTCTCGAACACTACATCGTCCATGTTCTCACCGTTTCCAATGTTCTCGTCGAACTCTACACCGTCTATGTCCTCAATATTCCCGATATTTTGAAATTCTACACCGTCCATGTCCTCATCCATATTTGCACTATTATATTTATCACGATCGATTCGTTAATCGTACGGAGCACCAACTGAGGTGTCGCACGCTGATGACTTACACTTATCACGATCGGTTCGGTAATTGTACAGGGCGCCAACTGAAGTGCCGCGCGCTGATGACCCATTATATATTCAATTTGCAACTTCTTTGTCCCTTTGCCTACCCTCTATTGGGTCGCAGCATCGGCGATGTGTCACCTATCATTTCTTACAAGTAAACATACCCAAGTGTAACTCTCCGATTTTGATGAGCTTTTAGTATGTTGTTCTTCAAACAAAAATAAGCGACACGTATTTTTTTATACGTGCCCATACGCACTTTTAAGGGGTGAAACACCCCTTTGAAAAAAATCGGTTTTTCTCTTTCGAAGCGAATATCGTCGAAACTATAAGAGATAGAAAAAAATGTCTCAAATACATCATCATGCGTACGGATGAAGAATCGAGACGCACGAGCGTAACATTGTTCTGCAACATGCAAACTCTGACGGTTAGCGGTCCAACGCTTATAAAATTGTCCTTGTATTCGTTTCGCAGCATTTTGTAAATATTCCATCGCTGCTCGTAGAGGCCCTACCACGTTTCGAGAGACAGCGACAGTTCGTGTCCGCTATGATCTCCCAGAGCGATCTCCACGTAACTCGGTGGACCAACGTTGATTCCAATTTCTAAATACTTGTAGCCAGTACTCGTCAGGTCGTAACGTCTGCTCAGTAAGCGTACCGCGCGACGCTCCATACTGTGTATATACTGTAACCGTACTCGCGAGCAACAGCACAACTTCGTCGCGCGTTCTTCGTACTCCTCGTACGCAAAAGTATCTCCTTTCTCTCGGTAACTGAATTTTGCGACAGCCAGGCGGTTTTTCGGCCAGAATTGTAAATCTTATTACTAAGTTGGGCGCCAGGCACCAGAGAGCGTGCCACTCTTTCCGAAATCTCCTTACCTTTGCCCGTAACCGATTCGCGATGGCAGGGGGTGGATCGCAAAAGGTGTGGGAAATTTGTCGGAGGGCGAGAGAGATAGGCCACAAGAATAAACTACGCGAGAGCGTAATAATAAGAACAATTATATTTGAGAAAATATGATAAAGTAGAATTAATTACATGGATTACGCAATTACAAGTTCCTTCCGGAGCTTCGTTCCGCCGCTCTACTCGATACTCTCGGTACTCGCACCGAGAGTCGCTAACTTACTTCTAGCGCCGGACGCCGGTCATACGCTATAGCACGAGCCCCGACCTTCCCCGCGGTATCTTCCGACGGTGTCAAACGCCCGCCCCTCGACAACCAGCAAGAACCCGTACCCGCTGTAACACCAGACTCATGTTTCTTCTTCACGTCGTTCGATACACTGCTCTCTTTGGCGAAGTACATTTTCAACCGTTCGTACAAGCGGGTATCGTAAGACTGATCACATCCTCATAAATTGCGATACTTCGTATATCGTAATACTTTTAAAATCGAAGAAGGGGAAGGTCGTCCCCCTCTTTCCAAGAATTTCAAACATGTCCCAACACGTTGTATCACGACTTTATACGTATTTTCATTATCATATCATTCTATGTATTTTCTTTGTCATGAGTTTATATATACATACATACATACATACATACATACGTTCATACATACGTTTATACATACATACGTTTATACGTACGTTTATACATACGTTCACACATACGATTATACATACGTTTATACATGCGTTCAAATATACGTTTATACGTACGTTTATACATACGTTTATACATACATTTATACATACATACGTTTATACATACGTTTATACATACGTTTATACATACGTTTATACACACGTTTATACATACGTTTATACGTACGTTCATACACATACATACGTTTATACATACGTCCGTACATACGTTTATACATACGTTTATATATTACAAAGGAAGGGAAGGAAAAGAAATTTTAGAATCGTATTAAAAAAAAAATCTCATATTTTATTTTTTAAACTTGATACATTTTTTTTTGGCGTTGTGACCACTAGTTATGAATTTTTAATACATTTTGTAACGCACAATTCTTAATATGTTTTCCACATCGCGTAGTATTGGTAACGTCTAGATTATGTAAAGAATCTATATCTTTGTAATAAGCATCCAAGG
>NW_017300314.1:121353-123202 GCF_001594075.2 Trachymyrmex cornetzi
ATGACCGCGGCGGTAAATATTCACTGAGCGACTGATGTATTAGGGCTCTCTACCGTTCATGCGTTTTCTATTTCATTATTTTTATATATTATCATTTATCTTTATTTTTTCTTTTTTTTATTCGTTTTTTTCTTTCGGACGGTGTATTCAATGTGGAATTTTACTTATCTTTACAAATATGCGAGTTAATTTTCAGTATAATTGCCATCAAGCCTACATTAAACTATGCAATGACACATATACAAAAATGCACTTTGACAATATCGAATCTTCTTTTATATCTCAGGAATCAGCATCAGCCACAATAAAGTCTGTCTGTCTTTTCCCATTCTCTTTTCAAAAATGAATTTAGGCAGTGTATTCAATGTCGAATTTTACGTATCTTTACAAACATAGTGTTAGTTTTTTAGAGTAATGTTATAACGTATAATATGTTTCCATACAGACGTACACAACCGGTATCTAAGTTATCCTAATTACAAAAAATTCGTTACTCGCATATCTTTAATGTTAAAAAAAAAACGTTATGTTATATATCTTTTTAAAGGTATAAAGGACCAACATTGTTGGTCAACTGATCTCTTAGATAAAAATAAATACTTTATTTCTTTGAACGTTTGCACGGTCTATGTTCACTGCTACAAAATCAAATTATTGCTTAATAACGACAATTATTTATTGTTATAATAGGATTAATTAAATGGTTGCAATATGGTTCTGTCTCATTATTGTGATCAATCATAAATGACGACTATAGTCATGTTTTTTTTTGTTATTTTATAAATAATACACAAATAAAATAATTAATTTAAAAAAGTTAAATTAAATTGAATGTGCACATTAAGTACTTACGGGTACGTACACACGTACATATTATATGAACTACTGAACGCATGTACGAATTTTTTAAAAGTTCAAAAGTTAAATAATTAATACTAATAACAATTGAGCAATCCATTACAAACATCTGGACCTTAATCGGGTCACTTTCAATACAAATGCAGACAAATTATGATTTTACAAACTATAAGATACGAATCCGACAGTGATTTTGTGTCATTTTTGTTTATTTGATCCTCAGCAATTGCTATTTTTCACGCGGATCTTTGAAATCTTTCTGATTGCAGAACTTGTTACAATACGCGTTGCGTATAGTACAAAATTGTCATAACTTGGTACATGAATCCATCTACTGTGTCTTTTATGTTCGAACTAAAATATTGCGTGGAGCACGTATACTTTGAATTGTACCAATATGTAAACAGTATGAGTGAAGAAATTAAATAATTTTTTTACGCCGAATGTTGTATTATCAGGAAATTCAGTATTGTAAGTACTTTTCACAAAATTTATGATAAAGCTTCTATTATAGAATGTGAATAGTTGGCGCTTTAAATAATATTGAAAACCAACAACTGGTGAGTGAACATTGTTTTTCAAGGGGACACATATATGAACACACAATTATAATATAACATTTCATAATATGCCTGCGTTTCAAGATTGGAGATGACTTTATTTCACAGTTTATAGAATTGTTTAGTGTACTTGTATAAATTCATACTGAAATATTTAAGTAATAAGATTAATTTTGGTCGATTATAAGATTTCATTTACCTAACTGATGGAATTAAAGATTTATTTATGTAATTATAAACATTTTTTTATACGGTTTAAAGCATATACATATGCATACATGTATCATTCCTTGGTAAAGTTTACTTATAAGAATTTCAAATCAGGAACAGAAATCTTTTATAAATAAAATTAATATTTCCTGTAATTAAGGGGGGTAATTAAATTTTATAAGGTACATGTAAAACAAAAAATAAAAAGCATAAAAAAGGAC
>NW_017300314.1:126467-132129 GCF_001594075.2 Trachymyrmex cornetzi
TTCTTCGATTTTAGAAGTATTACGATATACGAAGTATCGCAATTTATGAGGATGTGATCAGTCTTACGATACCCGCTTGTACGAACGGTTGAAAATATACTTCGCCAAAGAGAGCAGTGCATCGAACGACGTGAAGAAGGAACATAACATGTATGTTTCGATGTTTTTTATATAATAAATAATGTTTTTTATACAATAAATAACGTTTTTCAATATTATGTATATACACAGTATGGAGCGTCGCGCGGTGCGCTTACTGACTAGACGTTACGACCTGACGAGTACTGGCTACAAGTATTTGGAAATTGGAATCAACGTTGGTCCACCGAGTTACGTGGAGATCGCCCTGGGAGATCATAGCGGACACGATCTGTCGCTGTCTCTCAAAACGTGGAAGGGCCTCTACGAGCAGCGATGGAATATTTAGAAAATGCTGCGAAATGAACACAAGAACAATTTTATAAGCTAACGTTGGACCGCTAACCGTCAGAGTTTGCATGTTGCAGAACAATGCTACGCTCGTGTGTCTCGATTCTTCATCCGTACGCATGATGATGACCGAAACGACGCTACACCGTATGTTCGAGTTTGACGGGTGTATCGATCCAATGTTCGAACAATTAGTCCGACTCGTCGATATGGTCGATGTCAAATATACGCAATTCTCCAATATCGCGTTCAAGAACGTTATACGCGATAGTGATGCCTTCAATGTACATCACCTCATCGATTGTGAGCTATTAGCTTTAGTTTTTTAATACGTACGAAAAAAATCGGTGTAATTATAGATGAATAAAATAAAATAAAATAAATTCAATCGCATCGCTATATATGTATTTACTTTAATATCCATCCGTCTTATCCTTTGCCCTAGTCAAATAAAAAGAAAAGAATACAGTGTATTGTGAAAACTAAGTCATAAAAGAGATAAAAGGAAAAGAGGTTGTCGTACTTCTATGGGCGGGTGGCGGCGGCCCACGGCGGCAGCGGCGGCGGCATTTTTGGGGTGGTCGCGGGACCGCAGCAGCGACCGGGGGACCTTCTTCGCGCTCTAACCACATAGAGTTAGAACTCGCCTACTATACCTACTCTCAATAATTATGAAACTTGGTTGTATTTAGGTATTTAAAATAATTAATTAACGTTGTTTCTATAAAAATTATATTACGCTATATCTTGGTCGAAAAACGGTTGGAACATATACCCTTTGTAACACTTTTCGTTCTATAACTGTTTGTTTTTTGTTCGTGGCAATATTTCCTTTTTTTGTGATGTTTTTTTGTTGTCTTGTACGTGACTGCAGTCCCCAAAATCTTACTGCCATTCTGTATGACGTCATACCCCCACCACCGAAGAATCCCCGCGCTACGCTTTCCCTCGCCTACGAGTATCCCCCGCACCCCGCGCTCCTCTCTAGCCCCATGACTTAGAACCGGCCCAGTATATACCTACTTTTGCAACGTTCATAGACGATAAAACAAGACATATAGACGTCACTTTCTTGAAATCTAAAAGCGAAATACTTTCTGCATTCAAAAAGTATCAATTAAGAGTAGAAAAAGAAACGGGTAAGAAAATAATTAAGTTACGGACGGATAATGCAAAAGAATACACTTCACATAATTTTTCACAACATTTAGAGAAAGAAGGAATAAGCAGACAGTTATCCGTAGAATATACTCCACAACAGAATGGAGTTGGCGAGCGCGCGAATAGAACATTAGTGGAGATGGCAAGAACAATGATATTAGAAGCAAACCTGCCAAAATCACTTTGGGCAGAGGTGGTAAATACTGCAGCGTTCTTAAGAAATATGTGTCCTACAAAAATATTAAGCGGCATGACACCGGAAGAATTATGGTCAGGTAGGAAACCAGATGTAAAATTTTTACGAATTTTTGGCTCAAACGCGATAGCATTGAATAAGAGGCCAGGTATTTCGAAATTAGATGCAAAGGGCATTGAAATGGTTGTTTCAATAATTGGCTATTCAGCTGAATCAAAAGCGTATAGACTTTGGAAAAGAGGCACAAAAATAGTTTTCAAAAGTAGAGATGTTAGAGTAAGTGAAGTAAACATTATTGATGAGAAAGAATTTGTTGATTTTCCAGTTCTAGCAAATGAAAATGCGAACAATGAAAGTTCGGAAAGTAAATCTTCGGACAATAATGATATATTAAAAGAAATGTCCCTTGTAGATAATGAGGGTATAGAAGTAGAATCAGAAGACGATTTACCAATCAACTTATTACCAGAGCCATTAAACGTAGGGACTCATGGGCGTGGAAGACCGAGACGCCCCAAAAAGCAATACCAAGAGGTAATGCCCAACTGAGGGCGCATGTGAAGTAGAGACACAGAGCTGTGGTCAATAAAAGTCAGTATTGTGTTGCATTCTACACGTGTCGAATTAATTCCCGAACAGTAACTTTTAATTATATTTTTATCTTTTTTACTTACCGGGTTTTGAACTTGAGATTTCAGGGTTATGAGTCTCATATCTTATCCGTTACGCCACTTATAATTGTCGATGGACACAGTTCTTATTGTCCATAAATGATAAACTTAACGCAATTATATTGATAAACTTAACGCAGTTATACGTCTTTTCCGTGTTTATTTTTTTATTACGACTCATTTTTTATTAATTTGAATTTTAGAAAATAATAAATTTTTTTAACCTTTATATTAAATGTCAAATAAACGTTAAATAAATATTTTTTAACATATTTTAAATAAATAAATAACGCAAAACAAACATTTAATAAACATCAAACAAACGTTTAAAAAAATATTCCTTTGAATCATTATTTCGAACGAAAAATTAATGTAAAACGAACATTTAATAAACGATAAATAAACATTTAAAGAATCTTATTTTGAAAACGAATTATAAAACGTATAATTCATTACAAATAAATGTTTAAAAAACATTTAATAAACATTAAATGAATGTTATCCTGAAAACGAATCGTGAAATTTAAAATTAATGAAAATAATCGTTTAAAAAATGTTTAAAAACCATTTTCTCTCCATCGGGACATAATGGTCCAACATAAAATAAATGTTTAGAAAATATTTCTTCAAGCCATTAAATAAACAATTGATTTTAAATAAACAATTGATGCAAAAAACACTTTTAATAAACGTTAAATAAGCATTTAAAAATATAAAATTCGAAAAATGAGCATTTGCCACACACTGGATTTTGTCAGTGAAATAATTTACATATTAATTGCTATGCATGTATGCAGTTTTTAATCAGATACATAAATAAAAAACAATGAATAATACAATGAATAAACATTTCAGCCTTTAATATGGCCTTCTTCAGTATCACTTGCTGTTACAAAATATAATTAATTATGCGTGTACCATTATTAATACATTAAATTCTAATATTAAAGTAACAAAAGAATATTACATTTTGTCAATTTAAAAAACCATTAAAACGTTTGATTATAATCTTACATTCAAATAACCGTCATGTAAGAGTCAGTCTTAAATTCTATTCAAATTGCAACATATGAGATTGTCAGCGATTGTTCCTTTCTATTTAATTTAAGTTAAAGTTATTATGTCATTTTAGTAATTTTGTACATTATTTCTATTTACAATTTAAATCTATCTTAAAATTATGTCGTTATTTAAAAAATTTTTTGAGTTCAGTTTCCATTTAAAAGATTCCAGAACGTGTATCATTGAAATGTAAGTAAAAGTTCCAAAACTGGAATACAGTAAATAAAAGATTTCTTATATAATTTTATGATTTAATTATAATAATTTCAACTATTTACCTTAACTTAACATTTTTTTCCTTTTTTCTTCTGAATCAGTCATGGAGGAGTAACTTGTGGGTAGGACAATGTCCGTCATTTATTTCCTTTTTATGTCCGATAATTATTCACACAAAAATGAATTTTTTTAAAAATGATTGAAATCTGAGTTCGTTACATATATAATAACAAGAACGACATTTTCCTTTAAAATGATTGAACCCTGAGTTCGTTATATATATAAGCTGTTTTGAAGATTGTCTTAACTGTAAGGAAGGGAATTTTGGAAGGAGAAGGAAGAGAAGTGGTGGTGAAGTAAAATATTGCCATCTGTTATTTTTACTCAAAACTATAGAATCATTTACGATTTATTGTGCATTATCGGTAAATAAGCATTAGGTAACTTATCGGTATCTCTCTGTTCATTTAGTCCTCTCTTTTGTTTCTTAATGTGAACCATTTCAGATATGGAACGCTTATAGAAAAAGGGCTCCAAATCCAAAATCTCCACACCATCCCAATCCATATTGTAAGATATTTATCACAGGACGACCAAGTTGTAAGGTGTTTGCCTAAGATAAACATCCCTTTAGTGAGAACAACAAGGTCGATACCTGTTTACGCATTCCACAGCTGACCGTATTACAGCCAATAGCGAATCACATATAGAGCACGCGTGCTCCGCGTGCGTGTTATTGTCCGTGAAGGCACGAATAACCGAGACGAACCGTCGAAAACAACTTCGACAGTCGTGCACCAAACTCGAGTCAGAGAAGTCGTTATTTCGGTCGGGCGTTATTATACTCGACTTTCGGGCGCAAGCCAATTCGGCAAAGCAAGCTCCGCAAATCAGTTTCCGCCGAAGAAAACAATTAGACGACCGGCGCACGCCTCATTAAAGTCGCGTTAGTCATACGTGACATTAGTTATGTAAAGACAGAGTGGAAGTGTGAATAAATACTTAGACCTTATTTCTACGCAATCAATGAAGCTGATTTATTAAAGCTATACCCTCGTACTTTACTCCGTTCCCGCTATCATCCTGACAGTAACCTTCGGAGTAAACTTGTCAAGAGACTTAACGCAAAATTCTTAAAGTTATCTTACAATATCATGATTATACTTAATACGATGTTGTGAAACAACAGAAGGACCATTAGATCTATTAATATCCGCTCTATGTTCTTTAATTCTCGTTTTTAGTTTCCTTTTTGTTTGTTCTACATAAGAACATTCACAATTTAGACAGTTAATTTTGTAAACTAAATGACTGTTATCCATTTTATTGAGTCTATCTTTGCCAGTTTTAATAAATTTTGATAAGCTGTTTGTAGGTTTATACGCGATATTTATATTATATTTATCATATATATGTTTGAATTTTTCAGTTAAATTGCTAACATAAGGCAAACTAACAAATTTCTTAATGCCAATATCCGAGAAATCGTTGTTATTCATAGTTTTATGTTCCATATTATGCATTAATGATTTAATTCTGTTATTAATGGTACTGAACAAAAATTCTAAGGGATAGCCATTGTTACGTCCAGGCCCCAAAAGTATTTTTGTCTTAATGGAAAGAAGGAATTAGGAGGGGGCCAGGATAGGGCGCAACTTGTACCGCCTTTTGTGGCTTATCGCTCCGTGGACGCGTGTCACAACTCGAAAGCACTTGTGCGAGTCTTTGGTGCGGGTAAACGCAAATACAAAGCGCTGTTATGCCGCCCAAGACAGTGCCACCGTTGGTCCTTATTTTTGGTCAAGGAACTTAATCCTTATAACCAGGGATAGGACCCGTACGATCTTCGAGGTGAAGGAATGAGTCGAAAGGGTTAGAGAATGAAGGGTGACTCAATTTGAATTACAGCTAATATTTAATATAACTT
>NW_017300314.1:132289-137556 GCF_001594075.2 Trachymyrmex cornetzi
AAGAGGGCCTGTTAGTTTCGATATAGTATTCCAATGATTTCAGGATTTCGTCGTAGTCCGTGTCGTCTTCTGGGGGAACGGGGGAATAGGAAATGGAGGTGAATTCGTGGGAAGGTGATGGGAAGCTGGGAACGGTGATGGGAGAAGATTCCGTCAAGTTTATGAGAGGAATTTCGGAAGTACTGGGGGTGAATTCGTTTTTGGGTTTTTCACAAGAGCTAGCCGGTTGGGTGCGGGGATCCGTTTCAGTATTTAGGCTCCGGTTAGGAGATGGAGTTCCCTTAAGGAGCGCCTCGATCTTCGCTCTCTTCCGACGCCCTGCACGATGGCGATTACGCTTGACCATCTACGTATGAAATTCTCTTTAGTCAAGGAACTGAATAGGAGAGTGGGAGAGAGAGAGAGAGAGAGACGATTACGCTTGACCATCTACGCACGAAATTCTCTTTAGTCAAGGAGGTGAATAGGAGAATGAGAGAGAGAGGGGGGGAGAGAGAGAGAGAGAGAGAGAGAGAGAACTGAAGCGTTTTGGTCGCTTCGAGTGATTATAGAAGGAGAGGGGTCGCGAACTATTCAAAGCGGGTTGACGCTTTGCGAGTTCGCAGGGAAAGAAAGAGATACGAGTTACTCGCAGCGTAATTTCGCTTCAAGATATCGCGGAAAGAAGGAAAGATCGAACTATTCAAAGCGGGTTGACGGTTCGCGAGTTCGTAGAGAAAGAAGGAGATGGGAGATACTCAAAGCGGTGTCTCGCTTCGAGTTATCGTGGAAAGAAGAAGGTTAGAGAGAGATGGTAATTACTCGAGGGCGTTATTTCGCTTCGAGTAATTGTAGAAAGAGAAAGCGGGAGAGAAAAAGAAAAAAAAAGGAATAAGTGTGAAAGAAGAAAAGGGAAGAGCACGACAGAGAATTATAAATAATTATAGAGAGATGAGTCTTAAGCGATTGCAAAAAAAAAGAGAGGGTGTTTGCGAATTTTAGATCGTCGCGGAAGAAGTAGTTACTCACGGTTTTGGCCGAGAGAGAGAAAGTCTAATGAGTCCTCGCAGGATCAGCGATCGGAGTTGGCTTCTCAGCGCTTCCCTTAGACGGGATGGTGAAATTGGACCGCCAGCTGGTGGTACGCACTTGATCGCGAGAACTCCGCACCAATGATAGTAATTCGGGCAGCACTTCGTCTCGCGAGCGATTAAGTTAATATTCGACTGACTTACTGTCCTCGCGAAGGGCTCTTATATATCATACCTAAGGTACGACGCTGTTTTTTCGGACTTTGGACTTTGATTCGATGGTGATTCACCCTGTTTTGAGTGTTATTGTTTCGAAATATAGGGTTGACTAATGATTTTTCTTTGAATTATTGGGAAAGCCTTTTCTAAAAATAGGAGTAATTACACATATTTCTATGAGTCATACTGCCACTAGGCGTACACGTGTGATAATTAATACATTTAGTATCTACAGTTATTTGGTGATATTAATTATTTCTTCGTTAAGAGTTGATCTTCGATCGGTCACGCTATTGACTTTCTAATAGACTCTCTGATACCTTAGGGATTGCATGCATGAAACTGCGAGTGATTCGCAATTGAGAAATAAGTTCTCTCCACGAAAGAAAAGAATCGTGGAGTCGTCAGGACGTAACACCATTATTCAATAGAGTATTAATCATGTCTGTGATATTATTTGTGTGGAAACTGGGATGTGATAAAAAAATTATTCTGTCTAGCAAGGAAATGACTATACCTTTTTTGTGTGTTATAGGGTGATTTGAATGAAAGTTAAGATACCTTCCCGACCACGTAGATTTTTTGTACAAATCAAAAATGATTCTTCCATTCTTAACTTTAATTGTAATGTCCAAAAAATTCACTCCACCATCTTCATTCTCTTCTACTGTAATTTTATCCTATTATGTTGTTCATTAAATAATTTCAAGGTATGTTCTATTTTATTATACGGTAAGGCTAAAAGAATGTCGTCGACATATCTAAAATAAATCGGAATTTCAATGTTAATTGTAGAGTGAATTTTCTTTTCTATATCCTCCATAACTAAGTCTGAAATAATTGGTGAAAGTGGTGAACCCATCGGCATACCGAAAATCTGTTTGTAGAATTTGTTTTCAAATTGAAAATATGTCGAGTTTAAAATCAATTTAAAAATATTTCTTCAAAATATTGTTTCAAATGAGTAATTAATGTAAAACAAACATTTAATTAACGTTAAATAAACGTTTAAAAAATGTTACTTCCAAACATTATTTTAAACAAAAAATTAGTGTAAAATTTACATTTAATAAATATCAAATAAAAAATATTTTTTCCAAACATCATTTCGAATAAATAATTGATATGAATTGAACGTTTAATTAACGTTAAATAAACATAAAAATTTTTTTTCATCGTTATTTGAAGTAAAAAATTAATGTAAAACAATCCTGTCATACATATTAAATAAACGGTTTTTAAAAAATGTTTCTTGAACAGTTATTTCAAACAAGAAACTGATGTAAAACAAACATTAATAACACAGGCCTGCATGGTTTTGTTGATTGGGATTTAACTATGTTTTCTTACGTAATTTTTCGCGCTGAATCCGGCGGCAGAATTGCTCTATCATGTCAGGTTTTTGAGAAAAGTGAGGTTAAAGGTGTCAAAGTGGACGTTTTTTGATATATTTGTGATTTTTTTGCTAGCGAAGTAAATTTTTTTTTCTACTTTCGTTTACGCCATCTGAAAGTGTCAACATTTATCTTCAAAATATATTTTTTTTAACGCCGTACGTTTTTTTTTCACCGAGATAATCTCTGTGTAGTCACACAAAGAAAAACATTTTTGACACAAAATGTTTATGTGATTACGCAGAGATTAACTATGTTTTCTTACGTAATTTTTCGCGTTGAATCCGAATCTGGCTGCAGAATTGCTCTATTACGTCGAGATTTCGAGAAATCTTAACCCAAAACAGCCAAATAAGCCATTTTCAGCCATATTTGAAATTCAATTAAAAATTGATAAAATTTTTGTCGTCTAATCCATCGATGGTATCATTTACTATATACTATACGGCCCCTTCAAAATCCATTTTGGACCGTCCCAAAGCGTCCAAAATTACGTAAGAAAACATAGTTAATCTCTGCGTAATCATACAAACATTTTGTGTCAAAAATGTTTTTCTTTGTGTGACTACACAGAGATTATCTCGGTGAAAAAAAAACGTACGGCGTTAAAAAAATATATTTTGAAGATAAATGTTGACACTTTCAGATGGCATAAACGAAAGTAGAAAAAAAATTTACTTCGCTAGCAAAAAAATCACAAATATATCAAAAAACGTCCATTTTGACACCTTTAACCTCACTTTTCTCAAAAACTTGACGTGATAGAGCAATTCTGCCGCCGGATTCGGATTCAGCGCGAAAAATTACGTAAGAAAACATAGTTAAATCCCAATCAACTTTCAACACCTCCAATTTTGCAGGCCTGTGTAATTGTTAAATAAACGTTTAAAAAATATTTCTTTCAACCATTATTTCAAATCAATAATTGATGTAAAATGAACGTTTAATTAATGTTAAATGAACATTAAAAAAATGTTTTTTCATCGTTGTTTGAAATAAAAAATTAATGTAAAACAAACATTTCATAAACGTTAAATAAACGTTTAAAATAAATTTTTTCCAAACATCATTTCAAATGAATAGTTGATGTAAAATAAACGTTTCACTAACGTAAAATAAACATGTAAAAAATGTTTCTTTTGAATCATTGTAAACAAAACATTAGTGTAAAATTAAAATTTAATAAACGTTAAATGAATATCTAATAAATGTTCCTTCGGAACATTACGTCAAACAGAAAATTAATGTACAACAAACATTTATTTAACGTTTAAAAAATGTTTAAAAAATATTTCTTCGAAACATTATTTCGAACGAAAAATTAGTGTAAAATTAACATTTAATAGACGTTAAATAAACGTATAAAAATGTTATTTTGGAAATGAATCATAAAACGTAAAATTAATTATAAGTAAACGTTTGAAAAACGTTAAATAAACGTTAAATAAATGTTATTTTGAAAACGAATCGTGAAATGTGAAATTAATGAATGATAAACGTTTAAAAAACGTTTGAAAAACATTTTCTCCCCATTGGGAAATGAACGCAACAAAGCAAATGAATGTAATTATGAGTTCATTTTAATAGCTAGTATTTTGTAATATCTCGCTATTGATTTTGTGATATGTTCCGATTAATTATGCATTTGTAATGTACAAATAGAGTCCGTACAAAAGCAAGAACAATTTCTTAAAAAAATATTGCATATTTGTATGATAATCTTAACATTGCTAAGAGGACCTTAGTGTTAGCACATTTACCATTTGTCATGTTGTTATCTCTGAGGTCATGAAATGTCTGTGACTAGTGAACTTTAATCGTTTCTAATTTAAAAGCTGTTATAGTTTTGATATTTTCGTATTAAAATTTTCATCTTATTCTTAAGTCAGAAATATATCATTGAAATTTTAGTCACATGTGTGGGACACTGGTATATAAATATAATTATATCACTTACATCTGTAATATTTTCTATATATGCTGCATTTGGCCATTTGATGTAAGTACCTATTAATGAAGCCAATATTCTTATTATATTCTGAAAGCAATAGTGTGCTGAACTAGCGGGCATGCCAAATCTGACACCAACTGTTAGACACGACTCTGATTTGGCCAATATCTATACAGTTAATGTCACTTGCTTTTGTAAAGGAATTCTATAGTATTCTCTTCTGTCCATATGTTGTCCAACAACATTTATAAGTTTCTGTAAGTAATACATTTTTGTAATAATATATTTATGACTGGGTATTATAACAAATTATTAGGTGTTAAACTTAATTCCTATCGCTCGCTATTAGAGGGCTCCAACGCTAACGAGTTTCGACGATGAAGTTACATGTCTTTTGTAGTTTAGACATCGCTGAAAGTGATTCAATCCTCACAAGTTAGATTTCTCGACGCCAAAGAGATTTTCCAATCAATTGAAAATGAATCGCGATAAGCTGTTTTTCCGACATGTGCTTCTTTACTACTTCGACCTTAAGAAAACCGCAGCTGAAACGCATCGCTTATTATCCGAAGTGTATGGTGATGAAACTCCATCGGAAAGAACATGTAGAGTTTGGTTTGAACGCTTCCGAAACGGTGATTTTGATGTGAGAGACAAAGAACGTCCAGGACAGCCGAAAAAATTTAAAGATGT
>NW_017300314.1:137608-150762 GCF_001594075.2 Trachymyrmex cornetzi
AGCTGATCGCTACAAACAGCAATTATACCGATTGAGTGACGAATTGATGCAAAAAAGATCATCCGTAGCCAACAATCGACGCAAAGTCATTTTGTTGCATGATAACGCTCGACCGCATGTCGCGAAAAGTGTGAAGCAGGCACTTTTAGAGTTTGAATGGGAAGTTCTCCCGCTTCCAGCGTACTCTCCAGACTTGGCACCGTCGGATTACCATCTCTTCCGTTCGATGCAACACGCACTTACGGACACACACTTCTCCAGTCACAACGAAGTCCAAAAATGGGTGGATGAATGGATTGCCTCGAAAGACACCGCGTTCTACCGTCGTAGGATTGCCCTGTTGCCGGAGAGATGGGAAAAAGTAGTACAAAATGGAGGAAATTACTTTGATTAAGGTATTCGTTCATCTTCCCTTCGAAATAATTCGATTTTCGAGACGAAAAAACGATAGGAATTAAGTTTAACACCTAATATTATTCTCACACGCACATAATATATATAAATTTTTTAACTATTTTAAATTTCAAAAAATTATACATTATGTGCTATTATATTTCAATCAAAATATTTTTGTAATAATATACTTACCTCCATTGAAGAGCGTTTCATTCGAAAATGTGAGTAAAAATCGGATAAACAATACTATGGAATTGTTACTTCAAAATAATTTGCATTTCGAATATGCAAACCTCTAGGATTTTTTTATATCATCATATAAATCGTTTTCACAATGAATAATAATTTGAATAATATTATCATCTTCCATTTCATTTTGAAAGATCATACAAATACATTTTTCCATTATTTGTATCTATATTGTAAATTATAATATTTTTAGAATATACAATTAATAATCGCGCGATAATTATTTATAATATCCTCCCCTCGTCTGAAATATTAATAAAAATGTACTCATTTAACGCGATTTCACTCAAAAAGACAGCTTCTTGATCGCGTTATTAAGCGTTGAAGTTCGAGACTATACATGTTAAGATATTTCAGATATTTGTCATCCCGACTCGATACAACGCTGTGCACAGTAAAAAATCGTGCGTCCATATGTAGAATTTTTTTGTGTTACCTCATTTTGATTATTATTTCAATGTAAAATAAACACACTGATATGTTATTATTTTTGTAACATTTTGATGTGTTAGATTCATGTCACTTTTCTAACTTAACAATTGCATATGTCAATTAAAAATGGAATCAATATAATAATTAAACGGCTTCATCCACGTACACAGGCTGAGTTTTGTGCAGGATCATACATTAATCCATATTTATTATAATATATAAAACAAACGTTTCGGTCTGTCATCAGACCATTTTCAATAGTATTACATAGAATTGTTAAAAATTTCTCAATAATTTTGAATATTTACAGATCGAAATCATTCTCGTTGTCATTATATATATCGCTGTCCAATAATTATTAGTCCGAAAATTATTTTAACAGATAGGACATACTATGTTTTCCATGGTTTTATGCAGTTGACGAATGTTATATATGATACTTCGAAAATTATAATTTAATTATTGGACAGCGATATATATAATGACAACGAGAATGATTTCGATCTGTAAATATTCAAAATTATTGAGAAATTTTTAACAATTCTATGTAATACTATTGAAAATGGTCTGATGACAGACCGAAACGTTTGTTTTATATATTATAATAAATATGGATTAATGTATGATCCTGCACAAAACTCAGCCTGTGTACGTGGATGAAGCCGTTTAATTATTATATTGTTTGTATTGATCCACGGTTAATAAGTATTCTTGTAAAAATGGAATATTATTTTGAGTGTTTTTAATACAATTGTTTCAATTAATCTATATATCTTAAAGTCAATTTAACACATCTAAGAATTTGTTCATTCACATTATACGAACAAAAATGTTTTTTTAACATTTTCTTACGAGTTACTGCAACTACTTTACTTATTTTATATATTAGTTTTAAATCACCCTTAAAGTCAAAATAACAAATATAAAGTATTGTGTCAATTATTTAACATTACTAGTTCATTAATAAATAACACAAGGCGAATGAGTTACTTTAACTTAAAATTTAGAGTGGATTTCCTGGGACATGTTAAAATTAACCTTTTCTTTTTTACTGTGTGTATACGTTCTGCTTTAAAAACACAAATTCCTTGCTCCATAAAAAAATTTACTGCTTTAAAAACAAAAATTCACTCATTTAAGCACACAAATTCTTTACATTAGCAGTGAATTTGTGTTTGTGACGCAGAGAATTTGTGTTTTTAAAGTATAACGTATACATAGCACTGTATCGAGACGGGATAACAGATATCTTCACCTACAAAGTGTCGAACTTTAATTAGATTCACGAGGCCGACCGTCGCCTTTCTCTGCTAGATTCTTTCATTTGAATGAAAACGCGTCGAATGAGTATGTTTTTATTAAAATTTTAGAGGGGGGATAATTATTCTAAATAATTAACTAATAATCTAATCTCTTTTAATCTTTGGGGTAACGAACGAATATAAAAAAAATTAAACGTATTAATTATCTTTTAACCTCTTAAGTGTCACATATAAATATGACACTAGCAAACTGAGCAGTGAGCACACATCCAGTACATCAAATTAGCTCACTGAACAGCTACATATGAGCGCTCACTGAGCGCTCAGTGAGCGATCGTGCCTTCTGGATGCATCCAATTTAAAACGGAGCAGGAAGAATCCCTTGATTTCGAAGATTCTTTTGATATTCCGGAAGCAGAATTAGTTGAAGAAGAAAAGTTAAATGCACAAGAAGAAGAGGACTACGAAACAGAAGAAAAATCGTATAATGTTAAAGAAATAATGTGAAAATGATAAGATACCAATCGAATATAAAAGGAGAGCCGTGGAATTTTGGAGACCTGATGTTACGATGAAGTAAAAGTCGCTTAACACAGTAAAACATAAATTTCGGAAAGTAACATCACTACGCCAGTTACGAAGATGGAAAGAACAGGTAAACAGTGATGGAAGTAGAGTGGATAAGCTAAAGGACATTTCATCATATACATTGCAAAAGTTCCAAGAAGATTTGGAAAAAGGAGCAGTCATTCATGGCATCGATATAACTCGATGGGCCCTAAAAGCGTAAGAAAATATAAACGTTGCAGGATATACAGCTTCACCTCGATGGGTAAGACAATTTAAAAGGCTACACAGAATTGTATCCCGAAAAATCACAAATTTAACAACAAAAAAAACTATTCAATCAAAAGAGCATTTAGAAGCAGAAGGAATAGATTTGTCGAGAATGTTAAATATTATATAACTCGTTATGGATTTGAAAATATATACAATTCTGATCAAAGCGAATTTCAATTAGAATTACATGCTGGTCGTACATTAGCTATTGAAGGCACAAAAAAGATAGAATGTGCGGTACCGGCAACTACACATAGCTATACTACTCAATCAACAATTTCAGGCGATAGTAGATTATTATCTTATCTTTTTATAGTTCTAAAAGAACCGACTGGAACATTCGGTCCGAGAGTAGAAGAAACAATGTTTAGACAAAATAATATTTATGTTTTAGCTTCCAAATCTGGTAAATTAACATCGCATCATTTTAAAATTTGGTTAAGAGAAGTTTTTTTCCAAACGTTGGTCCTAAATTGATTTTATTACTGGATTCATGGACAGGCCATTGCCCTGATGTAGTTGCAAGAAATAGACCTATATCCGTACAAGATTACATTCTTCTAACTATACCAGCAGGAACAACGGGTCAAAAACAACCGTTAGATGTGTACGATTTATGGAAGAATTTTATAAAACATTTTTTAGATATTGTCATGATTTTAGATTTGGAAGTTAAACTTCATTTGACAGATTCTATTTTAAAATTGCAATCGTTAACACATTTTCAATTTTCTTCGCTAAGATTTCGAAATTTATTTAAATATGCCTGGCAAAGCGGTAATATAGATATTAAACCAGAAGAATTTGAAACTCCTGAAGATTTTTGTTCCAAAAAATGTTCTGAAGCAACATGTTTGCGATGTTTGCGTCGGTATTGCTATAATTACTTGCGCATGATGCAAGAAATCTCTTTGCATACAACATTTTTTTCACAATCATCACCTTTGTTATGAATTTGAACCATAAAATTAATTGTTACTAATTTACTTTGTTCATGTTACCTTATTATATATAATTATATTATTATACAATGTCGTAACATGATTTTTGGAAACTAATAACGAAGGCTTTGATGTAATAAAAAATAATTATATTGTATCTAATAAAGGTGGTTTATGTTTCTGAAGAGGGCTAAAAAATGAACCGAAACATATAAGTGCGTTATTGAATAAAGAGTTTTGTGTTATATCTGTATTATTTACGCAACGACTATCGCGTCCGACTACAATTGCCCTGTCTCCAAATTAAAAAAAAAATTATTAAATAAAAAAAATATATGTATGTACTTATATATTACTAAGGTAGCGTTATAAATGAATTTCATTTTTATATATGCTATTTTAATATCTCTTTATTTATTATCTTGACAATAAAAATTTATATCTTTATGTCATATTCGTTTCTCTCTAAAACTGGACCACGTCCTTGCCCAATAATTCGTCGAAGTTGATTGTTTTGAGCTGCTCTCCTTCTTTGCATTACCCGATCAAGTAACTCTCGTAGTTCATCTCTGCCACTATTTCTGTCCACTGTTTCAACATTTGCATTTTCTCTCTTGTATGGTCGCACTACAGCAATCGGACGTTTCTTTTCACATTCTTCACATAGAAGAAGGAACTATATGCGCATAAAAGATAGAATAAAATAATAAAAAATTCTGACATAAATTAAAAAATAAAAAAAGGCCTATACGAGTCAACGTAATTAATAATGTCTCAATTAGGTAAATATCTAGATCAGAGGACCCTCCTCCAAATGACCTTGACCTTGACATATATTGTCAAGGTCATGACCCTGAGTGACCTTCAACAAGTTTTAGTATTTAAATTTTAAAATAAAGAGTACTCACAGTAAATCTGAATTAAGAATTCAGAATTCAGATTAATTTTAATCAATATTTACATTATCTAGTGGATATATTGCACTCATGATATCAAAAAAATTTATCAATTCTTTTTAGGGGCGTACGACTCTTACCTTCAACTCTCACGCCTCCCCTCCCCCCTGCTTCAGGGGCTCACGACTCTCACCTTGGACTCTCACTGAACGATTTTCACCTAAAGTGACTCTCATCCCACTTCCCCCTCTGCATAGGGCGCACAACTCTCACCCCTTCCCCTCCTGCAAAAGGGCGTATGACTCTCACTTTCGATTCTCATGTCCCCCTGCTTCAGGGACGCACAACTCTCACCTTCGACTCTCACCCTCTCCCCACCCTCTGCCTCAGGGGCACCCGACTTTCACCTTCGACTCTCACCCCTCCCTCCACCCTGTTTCAGGTGCGCACAACTCTTACCTTCGACTCTCACCTTACCCTCCCCCCTGCTTGAGGGTCATGGCCTTGATGACATATGTTAAAATCGCAGTCGTCGGCGCGGCATCCCCTACAGTGAACGACTATCAAACACATTTTAAAGGAGGGAATTCTCGTGTTATATAGGTGAACTTTTTTTGTTCATAACTTTGTAACGAATAACGAGCGACGGCTAAAACTTGTTGAAAGTCATTCAAGGTTAGGACCTTGACAACATATGTCAAGGTCAAGGTCATTATGGGGGGGTCCCCTGATCTAGATATTAACCAATTTTTATATGTATTAACTTATATAGTATTCAATTACAGAACTAATGCACTGTTTATTTTGTTAGCTCATAATGATTTTTCTACATTTTGTTTTAAGATTTGTGAAGCCTTATCTCATGTTATTTGAAGCAATTATAAATATTATTAATAATAAACAATGACATACTTTTAGCTGATGAGGCTTGTCACAAGCAGTACAAGGAACGTCCATGTCGCTTAATTATTATTAAGAGATACTGCAAATGCACTATTCCACTAACATTTTACTAATAAAATCAACGCCTCCAAAGCGATAACATTTATATCATTGCTTGACAAACCGAAACGGCATGGGCATACCCAGATAGCCAGACGTGTCGGAAGCACGCACTGTAAATGTATGCTACATATTATGTTGGCAAATATGGGGCAGCAGTCGAGCACGATCTGTCATTATAACTAGCGTTAACAAAAATACAGCAAAAATTCTAAAGGCACTGCATCATAACATGCTTTAAAAGATGCTACAAGAATTGAGCAAAATATGTTCGGCATAAATAGAACAAAATTCATACATTATACGTTGGCACAAACAAAAAACAAACCAAAAAGCTAGATTTGACATGATGTCATATTAAATTAGTAAAATGTAGTTAGAAATCTGACAAATTTGCTCTTACATTGTGAGAACGTAATGCAGCAAGAATACCGCACGACTTATTATATCAAATCATTGACAGCAAAATCACAGCAAAAATCGAGCACAGCGTGCCGTCACGATGTGACTGTCCAAAACACGGCATATATATATTGCGATCTACTTTGTCAGCTGTTGAAGATAAAAACGCAGCAGAAATTGCGCATAATCTGTCGTCACATGTTATATCGTACCATAGTTTTCCCTTTTACCGATAGACGACGTATCTGTCAATATTTATCTCGTATTTAAACTTCTGTAACGGGCAAATATAAAGACTACATAACGCGGCTAGAAAATAAAAATGTGTAATATTTTTTGTCGATTTAATTTCTGACACAATTCCTATAGAGAATTCTGAATATTAAATTGATTTTTTTAAAACCGAGCAACAATTCTCTCAATATGGAAAATTATTCATTTATTAACACTATTTAAGATACAAAAAAATTAAAAATACACACAATTTCTATTTAGCAAAATCTTATTAAATGAACTTCTTTAATAAAAATACATTCAATTAATAAAAGTTAAATGTAGGGTATAATAAAAATAAAAATTAAGTAAAGGTCATATAAGAGTCAACAATCAGTAAAACTTAAAAGTAAAGTAAAGACATATAATATAATTACTCAATAAAAATTCTTACAATATCTCGGTGGTATAATGTCTCGATTGTCTAATAATTACATGTTTCGGCTTCTTCATCGAGCCATCCTCAGATTCTCAAAATATGTAGTCGTAAAACGCAGCAAACGAGTAAATACAAAAACCATGATATGAATATTTAAGTTAGCGATCTCAAGCTCAAAGTAATGTGGTGTCCTTACAAAATCCTTACAAAATCAATTGTAAGGATTGTGATGCGTCTTACGTTGGCCAGACCGGAAGACAACTTAAAACGAGAATCGCAGAACATCGCAATCATATCAATTGGAAAACTTCTAATGATTCAGTTATAACTGCACATACAGGGTCCGTCACTTAAATCCGGACAAATTTAAATTTAACATTCCCACCATATTAGAATGCAGCAGTAGGTGCCACATGACGTAAAGATAGGTTAGAGACGTCGATAAGACATTAATAACCTCAAAATGGCCGAGTCGTTCAGGAAGACGTCAGAATATAACCGAAGAGTGGCGGTTATTGAAGGTGTCCGCGCCGGAAGGACGCCAAGCAAAATTATTAAGTTCTTCGGATACCCCAGGTCAACGGTGTATGATATTGTCCAGAGATATGCAGCCTCGGAGGAGTCCGAGGAGGGTTCTTGTAATCCGGCGAGAAAAATACATGTAATGGAGAAGGCGATACGGACTCCGGAACTCGTTAAAAGAGCACAAGACCTCATTTCGAAGGACTCAGGAGTTTCACTCGCAAAATTAGCGGTCATCTTAAGGGTGAGCGACACCACCGTTCGTCGGATTGTCCAAGAGGACCTCAGATACGAGTCCTACGTCCTCAAGGTCCAACAGATGCTCTCCGAGGCCGCCAAGGCCAAGAGACTTGCCCGCTGCAACTTGTTCGTGTGTTCACTGAAACACACAGCTGCTGGCCGCATCAAGTTTTTCTCTGACGAGAAGATCTTCACAGTGGATGCCAAGGTGAATCGAAGAAATGACCGTTGGCTCGCTCACGACCCCGAGGACGTCCCCGTGGTGGTCAGGACCAAATTTCCAGCCAGTGTCCACGTCCTAAGCGTCGTCTCGAGTGAGGGCGACATCATGCCGCCGCATTTTTTCAAGAAGAAGGAAACGATAACAAAGGAGGTTTATGTGGAGATCCTGAGGATTACAGTCAAGCCTTGGATGGAGGACATGGCTGCAGAAAGGTCGTATATCTTCCAACAAGATATACGGCGCACCTGCTCATACGAGTCACTTGGTGCAGAACTGGCTATCGGATAATATCGACATGTTTTGGTCGAAGGATTTCTGACCTCCGAATAATCCCGATCTGAATCCTCTCGACTACTACGTGTGGGGTGTAGTCGAGAGGGTTACTAACAAAGCCAGACACCCCAATGTAGCCTCCCTCCAAGCCGCTATTGAAGCGGCATTCATGAAAATGGACTGTGCGCAATTACAGACGGCATGCTCGCACTTTCGGAACAGGATTGAAGCGGTGATCGAGGCGAGGGCGAATACATTGAGTAAAATGTCTCAGAAAAGATCCCTTAACCTAACTATAAAGTAGTCTATTTGTACTTTTTCATATTTTCTGTAATAAACGACTTTTTCGAGAAAAAATTTTATGTCCGGATTTAAGTGGCTGACCCTGTAGATTGCAATTTAAACATGATTTTGATTGGGATAACATTTTAATTGTTGACGAAGAACCGTGCTATAGCAAACGTTTAATTTCTGAAATGATTAATATCAAAAAGCGGAAGAACAGTTTAAATCATATTTTCTGACTTCTCCGATGAGTTTTACTTTGATTGATATTTAAGGGTAATAAATTTGATCTTTTAGATTGTTCTCAATTTTTCATATTATTTCACAGTTTGATTGAAATTTCAACATTTAGTCTACCAATGTTTGGGAACAAATTCTGTCTATCGACGTACAATCCATCGGAGATCGCTAACTTAAATATTCATATCATAGTTTTTGTATTCACTCGTTTGCTGCGTTTTACGACTACATATTTTGTGAATCTAAGGATGGCTCGATCAAGAAGCCGAAACATGTAATTATTAGACAATCGAGACATTATACCACCGAGATATATTGTAAGAATTTATATCGAGTAATTATATTATATGTATTTATTTTACTTTTAAGTTTTACTGATTGTTGACTCTTATATGCCCTTACTTAATTTTTATTTCTATTTAATGACAAGTGTCTATACATATTTATTATGTATGATATATATTATTTATTATGCGTGTTTTCTGCAGTCACGTCGCGCGTCGTAATGGCATGCTGTGCTCGATATTTGCTGTAGTTTTGCTGTCAATATTTGATATAGTAACTCGTGCCGTAGTCTCGTCACGAATTCGCTGTAACGTCAAATCATGCTTGATTTTTGCTGTCTTTTTGCTTTTAGTATTTGAAAAGGCAAACTTTGTCCAATATTTGCTACGTATTTTCCGTCATGATACTTATAGCAAAGAATGCTCAATTTCTATTGCATTTTTACAGTTATTCTATGTTGGCAGATTATGCTATTAGAAACTAAGCTTAATGAGAAAGCAGCTTGATATCTACTGTAACGTCATGATCAAGTTTGCTGGCATACTGTTAGCATTTTGCTATCTGGGCAACAGTATTATTTACTTTCTCCTTTATTTATCATTTCATATATAACAGATAAGAGATAAATGATGTGTATGATGCGTGAACGTAATGCACTCATTCACATCATCGATTATTTACGTCAATTCCAATTTTCTTTGATTCCCCTCTATTGCGTGAGCGCGACCGTAGGTATAGCGACAAGGCGCCATCTGTAGGCTAGAGAGATAAAGGAGAAGAAAAATTCGCGCTCTCGTAACGTTCGACACGCCGACACTAAGACGTCTCGTGAATTCTATTCTTTTACCTGGACTCCCTTCCCGGATGGCATATCGCCATCACGACATGGTGTCAGAAGTGCGCGAACGCGATCGGGAATAGAGGAATCGCACCCGGAAGAAAAATAAGGAAGAAAACGGGTATTCCGATGGAATCTAATCTAATCGTGAGCTAGATCGTGCCGCGCGGAAAAAAAAACAGCAGGGCCGAAAGCAATAATCATCAAATATGAACCAAGAGGGCCAGATATCATCATCACCGGTCTCCGCGGTGCGTGTACCGAGCGAATTCGATTTCACGAGGCCAGACACGTGGTCGACGTGGATAAAACGGTTCGAAAGATACGTCTCGGTAGCAAATCTATCGGGCAGAAGTGAAAAAGAAAAACAATAATATCAAGAATATAGAAGGGCAAATTAGAGTAAAGTTTAAATATAATATATGTGTAACACGTTAAAAATTTTTACATTCCAATAAATTGACATAAAAATATTTATAAATATAATTTAAAAAATATGAATATAATTTAAAAACCTTAATATTATATACATTGTGTTACATTACATGCTTCGGCATCATAAATGTGCCATCATCAGATGCTTCGAATTCGCAGAATATAAACGCATTAAAGAAGTCAATATTAAACGTTACAAAGGATGTATTGAACTAATCCTGTAACTATATGTGATCCGTCTCTTATGTAAATCAGATGTAGCACCATAAACGGAGAGTGAAAAAGAAAAAATTGACCTCTTGTGCTACACCATGGCCGAAAAAGCAGAAGAGATTCTTAATCGGATTCTGCCGCAAGTGGACGTAGGGACGACATTCGCGATGGTGAGAGACAAGTTCCGAGATCATTTCGCGCCGAAGAAGAATATAATTTTTGAGCAACTCAAAAATCCAACAATCGGACGAGAGTGTGGATTCCTTTGTCACAGCGTTACATAGGCTCGCTGAAACGTGATTATAGTATGCTGAAAGAGGACCTTATCAGGGACCGATTGGTCATCGGAGTGAGAGACTCGAAAACGTCGGAACCGCTGACCTCACGTTGGATAAGGCCGTGACAATAGCCCGACAGGCGGAAACGCCTGAACACAGAAAATTATTGCATCAAAATACTAGCAGCGAATGCAGAGAGGTAAACAAGATCTCACATGGTTGGACGAAGGGGCCCGCAAAGATTTTTAAGAAATCCAGCGCCGCAGAGGGTAAAAAGTACACCAGCAAAGGAGCACATGCCAAAGGTGTGGATTGAACCAGCATGCAAAAAGCGCTACGATTGACGTGCCGTAACTGCAAGAAAGTGGGCCATTGGGACAGAGTCTGCAGGGCGCGCAACAAAAAGCGGCTAGCAGAAGAAGATGACAACGATATGAGCAAAACTGGCGAAACAGCGTTCCCGAGAACAGTAGGGCGTACGCAACTGCACGTAGACAAAGGGTTCGAAGTTTGCATAAAAATCCTCGAATTTTCAAAAGAGGAAGAATTTATCATAGACACAGGCGCCGACATAACCTGCATTTCGAACGAGTCGATCCCGACAGATTTCAAAGGTAAAATCCTACCGATCGACAAACTAATTTTCGGGCCTGATGGGAAAAAGTGATCAGTCATCGGTTATTGCAGCGTAAGTCTAATGAAAGGTAATACAAAATTATAAGGTAAAATTTATGTCTTGCGCGGATTGAAGCAAAACTTTCCAGGAAAGCCAGATATAACGGGGTTTAACTTAGTCCATGCAGTAAGAAGTGCTATTGCTAACCCGATAGAGTCTAGCGTTAACGTAGAAAAAGAGTTTCCGAGAATTTTCAAGGGCCTGGGCTAATTTAGTAAGGAATGTTAATTCACGTGAAAGAAGGAGCCAAACCTGTCACGCTGAGCGTCCCTAGGACGGTCGCGTTACCTTTATTACCGAAATTAAAAAAAGAATTAGACGCATTGCAAAAACGGGGCGTGATCGTCCAATCGATTTCCTGACGGGTTGTTGCAGTCCTATAGTCGTGGTTGCAAAGTTGAACGGCAAGGAAATACGTATATGCGGTGATTATACTGCCCTCAACAAAAGCGTGAAGCGTGCGGTACATCCAATACCGAAGGTGGATATTGCGCTCACGATGTTAAAAGGGTCGGAAGTATTCTACAAATTAGATGCTAGAACCAGTTATCACTAGTTGAGGTTAGATAAAGAAAATCAAATATGAACAACGTTAATAACTCCGTTTGGAAGGTACATGCACACGCGCCTACCGTATGGCGTGAACTGCGCATCAGATTTCTTTTCAAAAGAGTTTACAGAAGCGTTAGGTAACGTAGCAAACGTAATAGTAGTCGTCGATGACATATTAATATGCAGTCAAAACGTCGAAGAACATGACAAAACGTTAAGAGTAGTACTTAAAAGGTTGGAAAGGGCAGGAATTACGCTCAATAAAGATAAATGCATTATCGGAGTACAGTAAATAGATTTTCTTGGGCATAGAATTTCGGAGCACGGGATTAGTATTTTACCCGAGCACATAGACGCGTTAGTCAACTTTCCGGCTCCCAAAGACAAAGCATCGCTATTGCAATTCTTGGGTATAGTAAACTATATTGGCAAGTTCATCCGAAACAAATCTTCAATGCTAGAACCTCTTAATTCACTTCTATAAGACGGAATACCCTTCAGTTGGCTCAGTGCTCTGGAAAAAGCATTTCACGAAGTAAAAAAATGCGCCCAAGGAGCTCCGACATTGGCTCATTATAACTTCACAAAAAAAATTATCGTGCAGGCAGACGCCTCCAGCTACGAGCTAGGCGGAGAATTAGTTCAAGAAGATAAAGAAAAAAGTAGTAACATATGCATCAAGAACGCTCACCGCGTGCGAAACAAGATATACCCAGATCGAAAAAGAAACGCTAGCTTTAGTATTCGCGATAGAACGCTTCAAAGAGTATATCGTAGGAGTCGAAGTATTAAGTGTTGAACTTAATTCCTGCCGTTTTTTCGTCTCCAAAATTGATTTGTTTTGAAGGGAAGATGAATGAATACCTTAATCAAAGTAATTTCCTCCATTTTCTAGTACTTTTTCCCATCTCTCCGGCAACAGGGCAATCCCACGACGGTAGAACGCGGTGTCTTTCGAGGCGATCCATTCATCCACCCATTTTTGGACTTCGTTGTGACTGGAGAAGTGTGTGTCCGTAAGT
>NW_017300314.1:150894-158979 GCF_001594075.2 Trachymyrmex cornetzi
CAACAAAATGACTTTGCGTCGATTGTTGGCTACGGATGATCTTTTTTGCATCAATTCGTCACTCAATCGGTATAATTGCTGTTTGTAGCGATCAGCTGTAACGGTTTCACTTGGACTCAAGAGTTCGTAATACACCTTCCTGGTCCCACCAAACGCACAGCAAGGTCTTGCCTTGCCCGTGAATATTCCTCTTCGGCGTTGAAGCGGATGGTTGGCCGGGGTCCACCTATGATTTTTTCCGCTTGGGATTATCAAAATAAATCCATTTTTCATCATCAGTCACGATGAGCCACAAAAAACTCTTTTTTTCGTTGCCTGGCAAGCAAAGAAGTCGCAATAGTCAAACGATTCGAAATGGCACTTTCTGACAACTCATGTGGTAGCCATCTCCTTTCCTTATGGATCTTTTCCATGGCATGCAAGCGTTTTGAGACGGCCTTTGGAGTAATATTTAACTATTTCGACAACTCTAAAAGCGTTTGAGCTGGATTTTCATCAAGCAATTCTTGCAGCTCGAAATCTTCAAATTTTTTCGGCTGTCCTGGACGTTCTTTGTCTCTCACATCAAAATCACCGTTTCGGAAGCGTTCAAACCAAACTCTATATGTCCTTTCCGATGGAGTTTCATCACCATACACTTCGGATAATAAGCGATGCGCTTCAGCTGCGATTTTCTTGAGGTCGAAGTAGTGAAGAAACACATGTCCGAAAAACAGCTTATCGCGATTCATTTTCAATCGATTGGAAAATCTCTTTGGCATCGAGAAATCTAACCTGTGAGGATTGAATCACTTTCAGCGATGTCTAAACTACAAAAACATATGAATTTATCGTCAAAATTCACCAGCGTTGGAGCCAGCACCCTCTAGTAGCGAGCGGCAGGAATTAAGTTCAACACCTAATACTCGAAACGAATCATAGACCGCTGGTTCAGATATTACAAACAAAACGGCTAGACGAACTAACCCCAAGGTTGCAAGGAATGCGTATGCGTTTAATGCGTTACATGTATAACGTGGTATACGTGCCAGGTAAATAGTTAGTTTTAGCAAATTCTCTCTCAAGAAACTCGACAGAGAAGGGTGAGGCAAGAGAAATAGACATTTCCGAAGACCTCGATATGTAAACTTCATTGTAAACATTTTACCCGCGACAAAAGGTAGAAAGAATTCGAACAGAACAAGAAAACGATTATATATGCTTAAAATTAGAAGAATATTGCTTGTCCAAGTGGCCTTCAAAAACCAATTTAGCAGACGGGCTGTTGCCTTATTATCAGCATAAAAATGAGATCTCCTACAGCAAGGGATACATACTTTTCAGTTTAAGGTTAATCATTCCGCCTCCCTTACAACTTGAAATACTGCAGAAGGTTCACTAAGGGCACTTGGGCATAAGCAAATGCAGTGACAGAGCCAAACAGTCAGTCTGGTGGATAGGCCTAAGTGCGCAGTTAGCGAACTTGGTTGAGAACTGTCCGGCCTGTATCGAAAGGAAAAGAAATATCCGGGAACCGTTCACTAAAGAAGACTTCCCAGACCGGCCATGGCAAAAAATCGATTTAGATTTGTTCAAGTGTTCCAAATAGTATTTGATTGCAACTGACTATTACTCGAGATATGCGCGTTAAAGTCCATGACCGAGGCAGAAATAATCGAGCACTGCAAACATTTATTTACGAGGTTCGGTATCCCCGAAGTGGTTCGAAGCGATTGTGGAACACAATTCTCCACAGGCCCGTTTCTACCACTTTTGCCTTAATTTCCAGTTTAGCCAAACTTTCATTCAAACTAAACCTAGATTTGACGCTGATTGGTTTCTACCAACGTTACAATGCAAACGTTTAGCTAAACTTATAACCTATGTGTAATAACTTAAAGAAATTATTAATCTCAGTCGTTGATTGATCCAATATTGGTTCTAACAATATTGTATGGCAACGTGCAGCATCGTGTTATGTGAATAGTCGTGTAAGGAACATAACGTTACAAATTAAATTAAAAATGAACGTAGAAGACGTAATAAGTAATAAACAACGTAAACGTGCTGCGAATTTTCTGAGGCCGAGAAAATTATTTTAATAGATTTAGTAACTCATTATAAAGATGTGATAGAAAATAAAAGATCTGATATGATAACCTGTAAAGAGAAAGACAAATATTGGAAAACAATAAAACAAAAATTTAATAGTACGTTTTCTACTGAATTTTGAAATTCATCAATTGCTCCATAGGAGATACTGCTTCATTTCTTAAAAAAGAATTATTTGTATTAATTTTAAATTTTAAATTTATATTTGTAATTGGAAATATTCGTAAAATAATTTCAGAAAAAAATTTATAAATTTATTTTATAAAAAATTTTTTCATTTACTTGTCAGTCCCGAATTCTAATTCATCTCTAATATTTTCTAAAACTTCTAACACTGATGCTTTACTCAATCGAGATCGCATTTTAAACTCTATATCGTCCAATTCCTCAAAATAATTAATACGTTGTTTAAATCTTTTTTTTCTATTAAATTGTTCAATAATAATATCCTCGTCATCGGAAGATAACAGTACGAGGTTATATGCCATGTTTGACACTAGTAATATTTCTTAACCGCAGTTCAACTACCTCTAAACGGCCAAAATTGGCCGTTCAATTTAAACTTAGTTTATATACGTTTAAACTAAAAAAAAAGTTGGTAGAAACCAATATTTTGCTAAACTTTGGTTAATCAAATATCACTAGGGATTAACTCTTTAAACTGCGTTGGTAGAAACGGGCCAGAGTTCAAAAAATTTGCGAATGAATACGAATTCAGACATATAACGAGTTCACGCAAAGTTCTCGCAAAGTAACGGTGCGGTGGAAGCAGCAGCCGTTAAGACAGCAAAATCTATCATAAAAAAGTATAGAGACGTATATCTAGGCCTGCTCGCCTATCGAACAAGCCCACTAGAGAACGGGTTTTCACCAACCGAACTAATGTTTTCGCGTAAAATCAGATCACGCGTACCGGTACTTCCACAAAACCTAGGCTCCTTTAGGGAGCATAAACGCGTAACATCGAAAGAAAAGGAGAGGAAGGAGAAGCAGGAAAAAATGTAGAACAAACGTCACGGAGTAAAGAAGCTCTCAAACCTCCTTCCAGGAGATAAGGTGTTGATAATCGACGGGCGAAAATATTGTAAGAGCACACGTAAACCCAAACCCGTACATTGTAAAAACCAAAAGAGGCAACACAATATGTCGCAATCGTTGGCATTTGATACCGGCGCCATACAAAGACGAGATCACCTGTAACGACGAGATACCTATTGTCCCCGACGATATGGTAACCGAACGTCAAGCCGCGGCGAGCACGAAAAATCGTATAGCTCCATGCGTAGGTGACCGACAGATAGGCAAACGAACACCGGAATACATCATAAGCGAACTGGTCAGTATCGCGGAACGTGATGCGAATAACCGCGCGAAAGCGAGCACACAAGAAAACGCGGAGAATCATCAGTCATCGGTGCGCAAGTTCGGAGAATCATCAGTCATCGGTGCGAAAAAGCCGCCGAATAGATACGACAGAGAATAAGAGTCATTGTATAATTGTAAAACAGTAACGAGCCTGTAATAAAAAAGGGAGGATGTTGCGTGAGTGCGACCGAAAGTATAGCGACAAGGCGCCATCTGTAGGCTAGAAAGATAATGGAAGAGAACAACTCGCGCTCTCGTAACGTTCGACACGCGAACACTAAGACATCTCGTTTATTCTATTCTTTTACCTGAACTCCCTTCCCGGATGGCATATCGCCATCACGACACCCTCTTTTTTAAATAAAGACGTAATATACGACTTTCGATCTTGACACTACATGTTATCATCCAGACGTTACGCAAGTGCTGTCCAGCCGTGCGTGATAAAAATTTCTGTGACTAGACGTCTGCAGAGTTCCAAAAATAGATGTGATTACATCGTTACTTCCTGTTTATGCGAAAATACGCAACATCACGAACGTGCTGCGTGAAGGAGTACGGATGACGCGCGTACAGAGGCGTTTTTAATTATTTGTCAAAAATGGAACTTTAGAAAATAATTTTATCACACATGGTTGAATTCTTCTTAAAATAATCTTTCTTTTTATTATAAAAAAAATCAAAATTTTTTTTTAAAGTTAAATGGTGGGGATAAACGAATAAAAAAATTTTTTTAATTTTTTTCTTTTGTATTATAAAGTACTCTTGAAACCACGCAACTTTTATTTTAAATATTTTTTTCTATCTCTTACAGTTTCGACGATATCCGTTTCGAAAGAGAAAAACCGATTTTCTTCTAAAGGGTTTCTTCTAAAGTTTCACCCCTTATGAGTGTGTATGACAACGTATAAAAACATACGTGTCGCTTATTTTTGTCTGGAAAATAACATACTAAAAGATCATTAAGATCGGAAGGGAACAGTTGCGTCCCTTTCCTTGTTAGTAGACCAAGGAGCATTGCACTGTAGCGATATTGTTACTTATATCGACAAGTATGGGAAGTGGATAACCTTCTATTTCATGTAAAACATTTACAAAGAAAATTATTTATGCTCGATCGCTGTTCCTATTGAAAGGGCTTTTCAAAATGTTGCAGATTTTGAGCGTTTTTACTGAAAGCGTTTATACTTAAGGCTAAATGTTGTTGCAAGTTAATACCCTTATTCCAAGATGGACAAAAACTCGCATATACCTCTCAGAAAGGTGTAAGAGGTCGCCATACTGGGGCAAAGTGGTAAATTTTTTCTGAAAGAAAAAATCAGTAGCAACAAAGTCGAATTTTTGTACTACTCAATTTTGATATCAATTGTCGAGAAATGTGATTACCATACCTTTTGAATTACGAAGGCAGCCATACCTACCCAAACATGTTCAATTTTTTATGGAGCAAGAAAATTGTACGTGTTCGGATAAGTATGGCCTTCATAACCATTCAAGAAGTATGGTAATCATATTTCTTTATTGCTATCGATTTTTTCTTTTAGAACAAATTTATCACTTTGTCCCAGTGGTGACTTTTTGCATCCTTCTGAGAGATAAGGGAGTTTTCTCCCGTCTTGGAATACGGGTATTAAGGCTCCTGACTACTCAGCCAAGAACTCTGCGTTAACGGTAGCGACACAGAATCAGACGGCGCACAGTGGTTTCGATATGAATATAGGCCATCGAAAATGAAATTTTCAACTTTTTCATTGAAAACTAAATTTCTTGTAAAATAATCTCTATTAGTGTGTAAAATTTTAGAAGTAACAGTATATTTCCCAAAAGAAAATATATAGTTATAATTAATAATAAAATTAGAAAAAGTGCTTTATCTTCCTACGGTTAAATTAATGAAATAATCGATACGTCATTGAATAAGGTATTTTAAACTAATAATATGCAAGTTAAATTATCCTTTTAAAGTTAAATTACTATTATATTTACTTCTAAATAATAATTTAAAAAAAAAACAATTAATTTTTTGATAATAAACGTAAAATTCGACTTTACAAAAAAAATAATAAAAAAGAACTCACAAATGAGGATGCATTATAAAAATTATATATATATAAATAACGATTTTTTATTTCTTTATAGAGGATGTGCAGAGACTTGTAGAAGCATTCGTAGCAAAGCTACGATGATTTTTCACTGAGTTATTGCTATTTGAAAATATTAAAAATTTGTGCAAAAATTTAGTGTGCAAAAAAATAAACCACTAAATTTTTGCAACTTCGATAGATTAAGTCATACAACATGTAAAATAAACTTTGAGACACATTTTTAATAGCATAAATATATCTTTCTACGAACAGTTTTCGTGAATCCATCTACAGCAACATTGCAATATTACCCAATTACATTTTGGGTCATTTTTGAAAGTAAAAGTATGTAATGTGTAAGTATGAAACGTATAAATAAATATTTGTTTTACTTTATATTTACATAGTGTTACAAGTAGTCTAAGTTCCAGTAGTCAAGAAAATTTAATTCATTAAAATGGATTAAAAAACTGTATTTTCTGTTCAGAATTTTGAATTGAGCAGTAAATTAATATAATACAATAATAAACAAATAAATAAACATTTAAGTTTATTTATTAAGTGTTTGTCAATACGAATATCCTGGAATCATGCGGTAAAACATTTGTTTATAGCGCCCTAACCTATATATTAGAGAAAATGACTACTGGCATTTTACCCTAACAAAAGTAGTGGCATATTGCCCCAAGACGTCATTTCATTTTATGATGAGCCTGTACAGTACGGCTGTTAAGAAAATAAATCAACGATGTACTGAATATTTTCATTTTAACCTACACTAATAGATTAACAAGCTAATCGAACTAAATATTGTGTAATGTTTAAATAATAACTTACATAAAGCACTATAAAAGTTATAAGAAGTACATTTTCGTATACCATGCTGTCATATTTACCTCATAAAAACAATACTGTTGCGAGGAAATTCTTGATACTTATGCAACATGTTAAGCACACAATTGTAAATAATTCTTTGTCACTAACGCAAGCGCTGCTAATCAATATCATTGTTAAACACGAGTGGCATATTCCTCCAACTGGCGTATTCTCCCGACTCACCCTAAGCGAAAAACGTGTTTTTTGCAACTATTTGATTTTTTCGCATATTTTCTTCACATGTATCGAGTCTCAAACATACGCATTTCTTTTCTAATGGCCTTTCGAAGATTTTCCTGAAGAAAAATGCTGGCTTATAATTTTTTTCCGGTGAAATTCTATTTTTACTGAACTATTCTTGCTACTCGAGTTTGAAAGAGGTATATAAAGTGTATGAAAAATCATAAACAATTAAATATCTCGTAAACTGTTGCGTTTTAACATGTTTTATACTATTCTGGATTAATGGGAGGGATACTCTATATTACTATAATTTACTGAAACTTATATGTTATTAGAATGATCCTCGTCCCTTATTCCGTCCCTTATACCGAAGTCCGCCGAGCGGCCGAGATTGCCGAGAAGGCATTTTCGATCGCTTGAAACAAGCAATTAGTGTGAGAAATAGCTCGCTGTCTCGTTCATTCTCGGTGTGCCGACGACGAGCACACGTACATGAGCTCGTGCTTGTATGTATGTTACAGCGCCGCACCACGATAAATTGCTAAAATTGTTGGCGTGAAAAAGTGACTTTAACGACGAAATTTATGTTGCATGCCATTTCGCTATTATTTGCTCAACTGTGAAAATGTGACTTGTCTCAAACTTATCAAACTTGTAATTATGAAAACTAAAGTTATCTTGGAATTTTATATGTAAAAGCGTATGTTTTACTCTTTTCAACAATTATCAAAACATGTGTTTCTGCCCAAATATAGGCTCACATTACGTGCCTTTTACAACTATTTACTGCCTGTCAAGGGAGGAAAGGATAGTTTTCATCGATTTTTACAAGTGTATTAAAGCGATCTCATCATTTCGTTTCAGCAAAATTGTCTTTATTTAAAAATGACATGCAATATAAATTAACGTATCATTCCTCGCTTCTGACGTCGCGATTCCAACATGGCCGCCGCGACTAGTCAGGAGTCTTAATTATCGATTGCAACAACATTTAGTCTTAAACAAATTCAAGTAAAGAAAAATACAAAATTTATAGATTCACACACATTAAATTAATACAATAAAAAAATAACAGTAAAATACAAATGGGCGTTAGCAGTCAGCGCTGGATATTATATTGCGCAATGCTAACTAATACCTATTAATGTGTCACAAATTCAATTTTGTACGTTTTGGCTTATTTGAGCCATCCTCAACTATAAAAAATTACCGCTTATCGCACTATAAAATCCGTTGAACTGCATCTCGCACAATTTTAGTTCCGACCTCCAATAATGCAGTCGCATTAATGGAAATAGGGTAAGGTTGCCGAAATCGCACCATTTTTCATATAAAGGCTTATAACTCGGAAAGTAAGAAGGATATTCTCAATTTTTTTGCGGCGTAATAAACTGCAAGCTTTTCCCTTTCATATGTAATTTTTTCAGATTTTTTTTCTATTATTATAATATTTTAAATGAAGATTTTTTACATATTTGTAAATAGT
>NW_017300314.1:159553-177596 GCF_001594075.2 Trachymyrmex cornetzi
GGTGAGAGACAATCATCTTCAACATAGTCTAATGTTGTGCCAACCACTTGCTTAGCTAAGTTGAGTAAATAGTGGAACTCAAGCTAATAATTGCAACGAGATATTTTTGAATAAATGAATACTAATTTGCGTAATTAATGTATGCTAGAGTCCTATATTTATCAAAGAGGCGCAACCGGTGTTATGCATTCTGATTCGCTGTTGCAATCTAACCAATTGCGTGACTTGACAGCCATTTATAGTACTAGTAACATATTTCTATTTCATTTTATCTTATACATTCTATCTCACATTATCCTACACGTCTTATCTTATTTGACATAGTTTAAAGGCAGTTTCATAGCATGTCGGCCATGTTTAATACTCTCCTTAGCACCTTTGTCATACTGACTTAAGCCGGTTGCGCCTCTTAGATAAATCTAGGACTCTAATATATGGTATGCTAGCCAGAAACTCACCCCATCTCCAACAACGATCGCAAGCGGATCCAAGCATCGTCAATCCATTACAACAAATTTAAATATCACAATGTCAAAGTTAGATTGAATAGTGAGGCCCGATTGCACACATTAACAATCGGAAACGACAGAATTTCCCGATCAGACACTGATCCGATCGGACACGGACTCGATCTGACACGGACCCGATTGGACACGGACCCGATCGGACACAGACCCGATTGCGCACAGACCCGATCGGACACAGACCCGATTGCGGACGGACCCGATTGCGCACGAACCGATTACACACCGACCCGATTGTGCACGGACCCGTTTGCACACAGACCCGATTGCGCACGACCCGATTGCCCACGGATCCGCTTGCACACCAATCAAATTGCGCACGGATCCGATTTGCACACCAACAGTGGGGTGTCAGCGTAGACAGTGTCCGCTTGGAATATTTTTCCAAAAAATCTAACCCTAACTAAACCTTTTGTTGGTGTGAGGTAGCCCTCATTTCGCGTAGAAGGCTTGTGAGCTGTAGGCAATAATGTATGTAGGCAATCGAGCTGTTGGCAATAACACATGTCGGGTCCGTGTGCAAACGGGTCCGTGTGCAATCGGGTCGGTGTGCAAACGGGTCCGTGCGCAATCGGGTCTGTGTCCGATCGGGTTCGTGTCCTTTCGGGAAATCCTTTCGTGTCCGATTGTGCGCAATCGGGACGCTCCCTAGATTGCAAAATAATTTAAATAACATAAAAGAGAGTCATGTTCGTTCTGATATTAGTCAAATAATACCCGTTAAATACAAAAAGATATGTGTCGCGCAAACAAAGTATATCGGTCAATGATATAAAAATAAACATATTATAACTTATTGAGAATTTCTATGTACCCATGATTTAAAGCCTCAGTGTCAGTTTGCATGTTAAGACCGGATTGACGATTTATATATAGCATCTCCGACATTATTCGCTTATTAATTTCTCTCAGAATCCAGAATTTTTACATTATCCCAATCGAAGTCATGATTACAACTCACCCTATGATCTGTGATAACCGAGTGGATGTAATTCGACGTATATGATTGCGATGTTCTGCTAATCTCGTATTTAGTTTTCTTTCCGTTTGTCCTACGTAAATATCATTGCAATCACGACATTCGATCTGGTAAACCACATTCCTTTTGGCAAATTTTGGCAAAGGATCCTTATGAACCCTAATGAATTTGTTTAATTTATTAATACTATAATGAGCAACCCTATAACACATACCATTGATAAATTTGCAAAACTTGTTAGAAATATTAATAATATTTATTTGTTAGAAATACTATTAATAAAGGGAATTGTGAACCATCTGATATGTTCTTTTTTACCTATATTGGTAGAGGTCTTATACATACAGTTGGTTTTTTTATTAACTTTTTTTACTCTGCCATTCAAAGTTTCGAAAATAAATTTCAATGGATAGTCATTTTATTATAAAATACTAATTACAAAATTTAAATTTGTTTTATGGAATTCTGGATGTTAGAGATAAAACACTATCATTCAAATTCAAAATTATGCCCTTCTTTTGTAAAATCGGATAATGAGACAAATAATTCAAGAATCTTCTCGAGAAGGTGGATTTTTTATACCTGTCAAAAATTAGTCTGTCATTCTTTAAAATAATAGTAGTGTCCAAAAATTTAATGGTACCTATTACCCCCTACCTCCATCATAAACTGAAGTCTCGGGTGAAACGAGTTAAATTTATCCAAAATGCCATCCACCTCAGCCGTAGGTAAACAAAGTACAATATCATCCATGTACCTGTAGTAGAAAAGCAATGGGAATTCAATGATACACAGCATTCGATTTTCCAAATCTTGCATGACTAGTTCGGCAATAATAGGTGATAATGGCGAACCCATCGGAGTACCAAAGGTCTGTTTAAATTTGATTATCAAAAATAAAGTAAGTAGAATCCAAAATTAAATGCACCGCCTTCAAGAATTCATCTTTCGGTATCTTGCAATTTTTTTCAATATAACTCCATCTAGAAAGAGCATCCATCGCTAAGTCCATAGGGACATTTGTAAATAAGGATACTACATCTAGTGACACGAAGCTAAAATTTGATTTAATTTAGATCTTGTTCAATTTTTTGATCAAGTCGTAACTGTTATTCACGGCTTGGAGCTTCTGGTACTATATTATCGATAATCGAACCGTATAAAAACGTAATCAAATTATACAACGTACTGTCCACTGCCGAAATAATAATTCTAAACGGACAATTCGGCTTGTGAACCTTTGGAGATCCGCAAGCTCTAGATAAATTGCCATCACTACAATAAAGTTTTTATATATGTGATCAGAGATAAATTTAGATTTTTTCATCTTGTGGGCAAGTTCCTCGTACTATTATTAATGTTATTATTAGGATCCTTTGAAATTTTTGAATATGACTTCTCATCCATTAGCATAGCATTGATTTTCTCGGTATAAGAGTTTTTTTCTAATGCTACCGTTATATTGCCCTTGTCAGCCTTTGCAAAAATAATATTTCGGTTCTTTTTGAAAAATTGTTTCGTACATTGTACCAATTTAGTTAATCTGTGATGTATCGAATTATTTTTAAATTTGAAAGACAGTAAGTTATTGATGATTGCTAATGAGTGAATCCAGAACTATGTAGTTTTCTAATATTGTTTTCTATATTCTTCATAAATTCCATGACAACCGTCCTTCCCCCGCTAATCGAAAGTGCAAAATTCTCGCCGCGTTTATTTATAGACTCCTTAAATTAATACAATGAAAATAACGGAAAAATACAATTGGGCAAGATATCGAAAGATGAATTCTTGAAGGCGGTGCATTAAATTTTGGATTCTATTTTCTTTACTTCTAATCATCAAATTTATAAACTGACCTTTGGTACTCCGATGGATTCGCCATTATCATCTATTATTGCCGACTTAGTCATGCAAGATTTGGAAAATTGTGTGCTGAGTACCATTGAATTGCTTTTCTATGATATTGTACTTTGTTTACCTACGGCTGAGGTGGCTGGTATTTTAGATAAATTTAACTCGTTTCGCCCGAGACTTCAATTTATGATGGAGGTGGGGAGTAATACCATTAATTGGTAACAACAAAAAACTCCAAAACCAGGGCGAATAAGAGTCAGCGTGGTAATTAATATGCAATCTTAATTCTTCAATTCAAATTAGAATCTTTATTCTAACAATAGTACGATTCAGTTCACTTTGGAACCATATTCAGCAAACAAATTAAAAATATCTATCCCTTCATGTCAAAGAAAAATCACCATCAGATTAGCAGATTTGATGTTATATTCTATTCGAAACATTAAATTCTCTTTTAAAGGAAGATACCTTAATTTTTTATCGGCACACCTACTCTCACGAAAAAGAGGCATAATAATAAGTATGACAGAGCGTTTTTATTATCGGAGTATCACCAAAAAAATTTAGAATATATTGTTAGTACATTATTGAGAAGTGATTATCCTATTGACTTAATTTTTAATACTATGAACGCACGTTTAAAAATTCTTTTTTATAAAGGGACGATACAACAGAAAGAATCAAGTGACGAAATCAAGAGAGATTATACTTCTTGGTTTGTACTGCCTTATGTTTCAAAAATTTCGGACGAGTTTAAGGGGAGAAATACATTTACAAGCTCGAAAATCAGTCATTTTTCATGAATTTTTTTGAGGATGATAAATAATTAAATCATTTTGCACTTTTGACATAATTTAATGGCAAGTGTCAGCTATTAAAAAAAAAATTTTTTTTTTACACAAAATGGCGGCGGTACAGTCCCTCCGTGTAGGCCGTTTTTGTAGGCGATGGAAAACGGCTGCCATCGCCCTGGTTTTTCTATTGGTCTGAAATCAAAAAGTAAAAATTATTTCAATTACTGATGAGTTTAGGCGAAGAATAAACTTATAAAATTGATAAAAAGTGCAAAATAAAAAATTTGGTAGGCTTTTTAATAAAAAATTCGAATTTTCGCCTATTTTTTCCACAGTTTGTACCCCCTTAAAATTGTTTATTTATGCAAAATCTGTAATATTTTAGGTTTATCCTTCCGATAATTATGTTGACTAAAACCCTTCAAAATTTCAGCCCGATCTGTTAATAACTTTTTGAGCTACAGTGGCAGCCTTTTTTGGAAACGTAGTTTCGAGAAAATCGCGTTTAAAGATTCAGGACGATAAAACTATTGGTTTTTGCGACTTACCGATCAATCAGCGATTCCAGGTGCATACAATAGCCCTTCGGCTTCCTCGAAAACTGATTATTTTCCAATAGCTGCTGTTTCCGGGTAGTACGGGCAGCTTTTGTCTCGTTCTGGCTCATTCTGTTTTGTCTGGTTACGCGAGTCTCATCGGTGTTCTTCGCGAAGTTGAGGGCTTGAGTTCCGACAACGATGTCCAATGCATTCATTATTCTTAATATTGAAGTATAGCCTTCATTAAATATTCCGGCTGCAATGTAGGCTGATATTTCAATTATTTTTTGGCCAGAATACAAGTGTTTCGGAGTCAATCGCCAAATGGTAGAGTTAAAACTTTCGTTGGCGTTCTGCGTATGGCCACCCAAGCACCTTTCCAGTAGGTCTTCTCTGGACAAATCTTCATAAATTGGTAAGAGGTGCTCTTTCATCTCTTGGCCAAACAGTGGTGACAGATCTTCGAGTCTCGGGTCCGTGTTCAAAGCGACAGCTTTCTGCCACTTGCACCAGCTCTCAGGTCCCGTCGGGCAGCTTCCGTGGTTTAACTCTTCTTTCGTTGAAAAGATATGATAATACGTAGCCATAATTGCGTTTTTCATATTTTCAACACTATCTGTGTTTCTTTGAATGCTCAAACCATAATATTTAGTGAGTTGCTTAATTTTTGTCTCCGTTAACTTGTTTCTTCCACCAAGTTTTTATTCTTTTCTTACGTTTTGGAGTCTGTTGTATATTCTCTTTTCAACGTGGCCGATACACTCACTTTTGACAACAGTCAACTCGTCACCATAAGATTTTAAATCTAGAATGGCTTTGAAAGTTTTGAAGTCCCCATCACCGATGTAATTATTATATTTCACGCCGAAGTTCTCTTCCGATCTGGCAAATATTTCTTTCATCAAATCGACATCCATCTTTCCCGCTGAGCCATCGTGATTCTTCGTACATTCTTCTTCGTGATCTTGTAACCATGTATGATATTCTACAGTATGCATTAGAAATTCGATTTTTTTTAAGGTTGTAAATGTATTTCTCCCCTTAAAAGAATTAGTAAAACTTTTAATACTGAATTAGCTTTTACAAGCTTAAATAAATTAAATAGTTTGATCAAGGGACATAAAGACATTCTCCCAACAGAAAAAAGAAAAAATGTGCTCTATAAAATTTCGTGTAAATCTTGCTATACCTCTTACGTCGGTCAGACTAAAAGAAAACTAAAAACTAGACTGGCTAAGCACCGCAATCATATCAACCGGAATAGTAACAACCAATCAGTGATCACAGAACATCGTATTGAATTTGATCATGACTTCGATATATTTTCGGTTATACAAATTTTGTTTATGTAACGACATTATCTTTTTCTTTTTCTTTTTATTTTCGTGTTTCTTTTTATTTTCGTGATTTGACCTGACATGTCTTTCCCAGTATATTAAGTGTACTAGTCATGTTTCGTTCAAGCTGCGAGCAACATGCGTTTTTAATTTGATACTTTTTAGTGAATATTATTTGATCCAATGTTGAGACGAATTCCTTTTATGGCTTGGGGTGAGTCACCGGTTTTATTGTTAATTTGAAACTTGTTCAATATCAATATTTATAAGATAATTTAATGTTTCGAATAGATTATAACATCAAATCTGCTAATCTGATGGTGACTTTTCTTTGACATAAAGGGATTGATATTTTACATTTGTTTGCTGAAGATGGTTCCAAAGTGAACTGAAACGTACTATTGTTGGAATACAGATTCTAATTTGAATTGAAGAATTAAGATTGCGTATTAATTACCACGCTGACTTTCATTCGCCCTGGTTTTGGAGTTTTTTGTTGTTGAATTTGGGGGAGTCCCGTAAGAAGATTACATTATTATTATTTATTAATTGGTAATTCAACCGAATAGGGGACCCCCTCCTATGACCTTGACCTTGACATATGTTGTCAAGGTCATGACCTACAACAAGTTTTAGCCGTCGCTCGTCCTTCATTAAAAAGTTATTAACAAAAAAGTTTAAGAAAAAACTTATACGATATCCCTTCTCCACCATATAAGACAGAAACTTTCTGCTTTAAAATATATTTTATAACTTTCCACCCGAAGCGACTCCTACCCCGCTTTCCACCCCTGCTTGGGAGCGAACGATTTTCATATTTTCTTATATAATTTTTGTTCTTATGACAGAAAATATTTTTTCCTTCTTTACTTTGCATACATGGTTTTCGATACATGGTTTGAGTAGGGTTAGGTTACACCCATGGGTATATAATAACCTAACCTTAATCAAATCATGTATCGGAAACCATGTATGTAGAGTAAAGCAGGAAAAAAATTTTTTCACTCGTTCTTTGTTAAAAAGTTCCCTGCTGCAAGTTTCCATGGGGAATTTTCCTATGGGTTTGCCTAACCATAGGTCCCTATGGTAAATTCGACAGGTCCCCATGGGAGGAGGCTCCTATCTTGCTGTAAATTCCCATGGGTTTTTTCATGGGTTCCTATAGAGGACTATAAGATTCTGGCTCTTTTCCAAAATTTGCTACCAGTACTGAAAATCTATAGTTTACATTATGTCCACTATAGATTTTCAGTGCTGACAGTAAATTTTAGAACACAGCCTCTGTAGGAGCTTATACAGTGTAAACAATTGATGACAACAGAGAAAAATATTAGGGCGTTCCTCGTCTCGAACCCAGGCCTGGTCTTTCTTCCGAATTGGTAGACTTCCGTTCTGCCACTGAGCCACACAACCCTGATGCTGATAGCTTCTCTGTTGTGCCTATTTCCTCTAAATTTCTTACAATAAATACCTATAGGATTTATGCAGCATATATATATAGGATGACATAGGAAATTTAGTACGAAACGTTGGAATTTCAAGAATGGATCTAGACACGGAGGAAACCCGCCAAACGCATAATCTTTATATAGAAAGCACCCGTGGAAGCCATAAGAATATTAACCTAAAATATATTTAAAAACACCCTGTTAAATTCATAATGTGAAATTATATTCAGTTTAAACTATTTTTAATTATTTCTATAGAATTAGTCTCTCAAGTTAGTATAGGTACCCATAGGAATGCGGAAGAGATGCCTATAGGAATTAAAGGCCTATAGGATACTGCATCTTGACGTATAGGAACATGTAGGTGCATGTGGGACAGAAATGTGTATACATCATTATCCTATGATAGTCTATAGGCACTTTCAGTCTCCATGGGGTACCTCCCCACTGTCTTACGTACACCTACATGTTACTATACGTCAAACTGATATCCTATACATTCTTTTAGTTCTCATGGAGGCATCTGTCCACATTCCTGTGGGTACCTATATTAACCTATTGCATTCCTATGGATGTTCTACGTTTACCTATAAATAACTACACAAGCTTCTATAGAATCTTATAGTCATATATAGGAACCCGTGAAAAAACCATGGAAATTTGCAGCAGGGTTATTAACAAAAAAAGTTTGAAAAATAACGTATTATTTCTGCTATATATGCAATATTAAATACTATTCTACATAGGTTTTGACTTTCAACACGAAGCAACTTTCACCCCCCCCCCCCTGTTTCAGGGGCGCACGACTCTCACCTCCGATTCTCACCCCCCCCCCTCAAAAAAAAAAAATCTTTGTTTTATATGGTAGAAAAGAGACATCGTTTTTCAAATTTCTTTTGTTAATAATTTCTTAACAAAGGATGAGCGATGGCTAAAACTTGTTCGAGGTTACTCAAGATCATGATCTTGACAACATATGTCAAGGTCAAAGTCATAGGAGGGGGGTTCCCTATTCGAGTTTTACTCATTAATTTTTTGGACACTACTATTATTTTAAAGAATGACGGACTAATTTTTGATTGGTACAAAAAACCCATCTTCTCGGAAAGATTCTTGAATCATTGGTCCGATTTCACAAAAGAAGGGAATGATTTTGAATTTTATTGATAGAATGTTTTATCTGTCACAAACAAATCCAGAATTTCACAAAAGAAATTTAAATTTTGTGATTTGTATTTGATTAGAAAATGACTATCTGTTGAAATCTATTTTCGAAACTTTGAATGACACGAAAAAAATTAATTAAAAAATCCAGCTGTATGTGCATGACCTCTACCAATAAAGGTAAAAAAAAATATATCTGATGGTTTCTCAATTCCTTTCATTAAAGGAATTTCCAACAAGTTTTGCAAATCAATGGTATACCCATACAGCACACTAAACGCGATGTTGCATTCAACTTGCTACATTGAATAGACATTGAATGGACGTTGAATGAATATTGAACCAGTAAAATCTATATTGCATATACATTGAATCAATATTTCAGAAACGTTGAATTGTAACATTGTGAACATTGCAGCAACGTCGCGAAATATTGATTCAATATTGAAGAGATATTGCAGAAACGTCTAATGTCCGTTGAATCTATGTCTTACAAATGTTACAATTCAACATTGATTCAACATTGATTCAATGTATATGTTGTAATGTACATTTTATATTGATTCAAAATTTATTCAACATTTATTCAATGTAGATTTCATGTATATTAAGTACATTTTATATTTTCAAAAAAATTGAATAAAATACGTAAAAATTACTTTTTAAATTGTGGGAAAAATGAAAATTTGAAAAATAATTAATATTGATTTTTATTATCTATAATTAATTCTTCTGATCTGCTTTTTCAAAATGTACTATTTATTTATAAATATAAAAAAGTATATATTGATATATCAGAAGAATTTTAAACAATAAAAAATCAATATTTCTTAAATTAGATTTTTCCCACAATTTAAAGATTAATTTTCACTCACATTTTATTTTATTTAAAATAAAAAATATACATAATATAAAGCAAAGCAATTTTAAATATTGATAAATTAAAAAATCGTTTCATGTAATAATTAGTTTTGCTTTTATTGATAAAGTAAACAAGCAAATAAACAAAATAAAAAGTAAACAATCTAAAAATTCAAAAAACAAACAATAAATAACTCGGTATGTAAATAATGAACAACTGTAATAAATTATATAAAAATGAAATAAATTTAAAAAATAAAATAAAAACATCTTTTACTCATTATTATTAACTTCGTCGCCAACAGCAGCAGATTTTCTGGAACAAAAAAAACAAAAAAGTTACTTATGTTATGTGTCATGCAAGGATTAACAAGAAATTAACAACTCGCGGCGTTATCTTCACTTGTAGAAAATAACTGCTTTATTTATTTGAGAACTGCCTTGCACGCAGCTTCTTACATGCTCAGCCATCTTAGTTCTACTACTACTAACTGTGTTAAAGATATATAATAGAGAAGCGATAATCTTGGTCGCGCCATCTAGTAGGGTTTTGTGGCAGCACGGTGGTTTCCGGAAAGACCTTCAATAATCAAACTCAAACATGCCGGCCGCCTTGGAAAGCCTAGCTTTTCCAAATGTTAAAATAAGCCTTACACAACATCATATAACTGAAACAAAGCATAAATAATAAAATTGTTCACAAATACAATAAATTCATTTATAAGTCAGTATCAGGCTGCTCCTCGCCCTGATGAAGTGGACTGCAAGGTTCACGAAACGTTGGCATTCCAAGAATGGATTTGAACACGGAGAAAACCCGCGAAACACAAGATTGTCATTTATAAGTCATTAATTCTGAAAAAGAATATAAGTCAAAATTATTGCTCCACAGGAAGCAAACTCAGCCTGTTTGCTGTTCATTTAAAGATTCTTTTAGTCGTTTTGATCGTAGCTGCTCGGACAATGCCGGCGTCTCCGGGATGAACTTCTAGTATTCTGCCGAGAGGCCAATGCAATGGCGGCGTATTATCCTCTTTAATAAGTACCATGCATCCAGGAGTCACATTAATATCCTTAATTCCCCACTTCGTACGTTGTTGTAATTGATGTAGATAGTCTTTAGACCACCTTTTCCATAGATGCTGGCGCATTTGATCAACTCTTTGCCAGCGGGAAAGTCTGTTATCTTGAACGTTCAATAAAGTCGGTTCCGGAACGTCGGTAAGTACGTCTCCAATGAGAAAATGCCCAGGAGATAAGTATGTTAAATCATTAGGATCATTGGAAAGGACGGTGATGGGACGAGAGTTTAAAATAGCTTCAATTTGGATTGAAAGGGTCAGCATTTCGTTTGTCGTTAGCAACGTTTCACCGACCACCTTCCTAAAATGAGTTTTGAATGATCGGACTGCAGCCTCCCATATCCCGCCAAAATGAGGAGCTCTGGGGGGTATGAAATGCCATTGTACACCTTGAGTGGCACAATCTTGGGTTAATTTACGCTGTTCTTCAATGAACATTTCATGTAATTTCTTCAACTCGCGGTCTGCTCCCACAAAATTTGTAGCATTATCGGAATAAATATCACTTGGTTTGCCTCGACGTCCTATAAAACGTCTTAGAACATGTATAAATCCCTCGGCGGAGAGATCGAATGCCATTTCTACGTGAATACCCTTAGTTGCCAGACATACAAAAATAGCCATATATGATTTGTTGGTCCTTGAATTTCGCCGTTTGGATTCGCGAAGATAGAACGGTCCACAAAAGTCCACTCCCACATGCGAGAATGGTCGAGAAATCTGGACTCTGGCCTTGGGAAGATTACCCATGATTGGCTGAATAACTGAAGGATTGCTGCGGAAGCATTTGATGCACTTTCCGATTGTAAAACGAACTATGTTTCTGCCGTTCAACGGCCAGAATTTTCGACGAATGGACGCTAAAGTTGTTTGCGATCCAGCGTGTAACAATCTGGAATTCATTTTCTATCAACAATTTGGTAAATGGATGCTTAGATGGCAACAACATTTGATGTCTTGCTGAGTACGGAAGATTAGCCCTTTGAAGTCTACCGCCGACTCGTAAAATCCCTTGTTCGTCGATAAAGGGTGTAAGAGACAAAAGTTTGCTGCTTCTTGGTAATGGCTGATGATTTAATAAGTATTTGAGTTCACTTGAAAAGGCGGATGTCTGGACCATCCTGACTAATGAATGGATATCCGTGTCAATTTCAATTGCTGATAAATCACCTCGACGCTTGGACTTGTCAGAACGGCAATTGTGAATAAAACGTAAGATGTAACCTTGAACTCGTATTAACTTATCAAGCGTTGAATATCTATTGAATATTTCTGGGATTTCTTGCTGTACGGCCACAGCTGTTGTCGTCCCCCTCGCTTCAGGTATCTCTTGCTCCGTTAACCAATTCTTAATGCACCATTCAGTTACATTCTGTCCAAGCCATGCCGGGCCATGCCACCACAACTCAGTGGAAAGTAATGATGATGGTGACATGCCTCTTGAGATGATGTCCGCAGGATTGTGTGAAGAATGCACGTAGAACCAATTATTTGTATCGGAGATATCTTGAATGGCGCTCACGCGATTTGCTACAAAGGTGTTCCACCTCCTAGGAGGCGCCTTTATCCATGACAATGCTATTGTAGAATCCGACCAATAATAGACATGTGCGAATGTAATGTTTATGGACTCTAGTACCTTGTGCATTAATTGCGCTAGTAATAATGATGCACACAGTTCAAGGCGTGGCAAAGACAGATTTTTCAAGGGTGCGACCCGAGACTTTGCACACAGTAGATTCACCTTGTACTGGGTTTTTGAAAGTTTGCTTCTAATGTAAATGCAAGCTCCGTACGCTCTCTCGCTGGCGTCGGCGAAGCCGCATAAATCCAATTCTGTGTTATTGTAGTGAATAACCTTTCGTGAAATTTGAACTTGATTTAGAATAGGAAGTTCTGCTTCGTATCGAGCCCACTGCGTTTGGATGTCGCTGGGTAACGTCTCGTCCCAGTCAACCTTGAGTTCCCATAAGCGTTGCATGAAAATCTTTGCAGTAGTGATGATTGGTCCTAAAATTCCCAATGGGTCAAAAATGTGAGCGATAGTTGACAGAATACTTCTCTTCGTGATCTTCGATTGCTTTGGCACAGTGATATCAAATTGCAGCATGTTGTCTTGAGAATTCCATTGCAGACCTAGCGTACGTAAACTTGTGTTCTCGCTAATATTTAGAATGAAGTCTGTGGCCATTGTAGAAATGCCATCCAGAACTGCTTGTTCATTGGATGCCCATTTGCGTAAGACGAAGCCTGCTTTGCCTAATATTAGGTTAACTTGATTGCGTATTTTAATAAGTTCTTCAATGCTATCAGCGCCGGTCAAAAGATCATCTACATAAAAGTCAGATAGAATCCTTGAGGCTCCTACCGGTGCGTTGTCTTGTTCTAGTCTTGCTATTTCTTGTAAGGATCGTATCGCGAGGAATGATGCTGATGCTGTACCATATGTCACGGTAGCCAGTTCGAAGGTTTGTACTTCCTTTGTCTTACTGTCTCGCCACAAGATTCTCTGCAGTCTCCGTTGAGATTCATCGACTAAAATCTGACGGTACATTTTTGTTACGTCTCCTGAAAGAACGTATTTCCACATACGAAATTTGATTAAAATAGAAAATAAATCCGGTTGCAAAGCTGGTCCTACCATGAGGACATCATTTAGAGAAACTCCGGTGTCTGTCCTGCATGAAGCATCGAAGACGACACGAGTCTTCGTGGTGATGCTTGTATTCTTGAAAACCGCATAATGTGGCATGTAATATGATACGGTTGTTTCTTGAGAATCTACTTTGATGGGATGCATGTGCCCAAGCTCGATGTATTCTTGCAAGAATTGTGTATATGTTGTCTTCATTTCAGGATGACGACTCAACCTGTTTTCAAGTGCATGGAAGCGTTTCAAAGCAACGTCGTAAGAACGTCCTAATGTTTGCAATCCATTCTTCTTAATGGGTAATTTTACTATAAAATGACCATCATCAGTCCGACGGTAATTTTCTTTGTAATGTGCTTCACATTCTCTCTCTTCAGCCGTGAGTGATGAATCGGAAGAGATCTGTTCAGTTTGCCAAAACCTCTCAATAGCCTGTTCTAGGCTGACATGACTTGTTGCTACATTGCACTGGATTGTTTCCATGGGTATTGTGTTGTTTGGATATCTTCCACTCAGTACCCATCCAAAAAGTGTTTTCTGAAGTAACGGATGTTCCGCTGTTTCCTTGATTTGTCCAACGCAAAGAGTGCCCCAAAATATTTCTGCACCCAGTAATATATCAATGTCCTTTGACTGATTGAATTCTGGATCCGCAATGGGTAGATTTGCTGATAGCTTGAAGTTGGTTTTGTCCATGCTGATAGTGGGCAAACGTTCGGTGATCTTCAAAATCAAGCAATTGATGATGATATTGTATGCATAGAATCTTGAACTTAATTGTACTTGAGTCATTCGTTTGACCTGACTGCACGCATGATTCACCCCGACGATCGAGATGTCAATAGGCTTCACTGTAAGGCCTAAGCGTTGTACTAAATCTTCAGTTATAAAGTTTGACTGCGAACCTGAGTCAAGTAGAATGCTACAAGTTTGTTTGTTTCCTTGGCAATCGCGAACGTTGACCAGTGCCGTTGACAAGAAGACTTGCGACGTAACGTTCGACATTGTCGTGTGCGCAACATTGGTTGTGGATGCGTTTCCTTGTTGCGTTGTTGTCTGATTTGAAGATTCCGAGACCTTAGTTTCTGATTTGTCTCCGGAAATATGAAGTAATGAATTGTGACGTTTTCCACATGTTTTGCAATTGCCGTACCTGCAATTCCTTGCCGTATGTGATGAGGCCTTTAAGCAATTCCAACATAATTTTGCCTTCTTGATGAAGTTCAGACGATCCTCTGGTGAGAGATCCAAAAATTGTTTGCATGAATATATCTGATGATCTTCCTTGCACCTTTGACATGATGCCGTTTTGGTACTAACGAGGGCCGATACCTTTGCTTGTCCGATCTTAACTTGCGTCTGCAATGAAGAACCTTTTCTGTTGATAGCTTCCAATGTGTGACATCGATGCTCCAAAAACTCTGTTAAATGCTGTAGGGTGGGAATGTCATTTTCTGTGATGCAGTCTTCCCATTCCTTATTAGTATTGTGATCTAGTTTGACGGTTACCAAATGTATGATGGGATCGTCCCATGAATCCGTTAGACGGCCTATAGCCTTTAAGGCCCTTATGTGCTTGAGAACTCCGTCCACTAACTGACGAAGAGCATTAAAATTCTCCTTTGTAACGGATGGTAACTTAAACAGTGCTCTGAGATGCTTTTGAATAATGAGACGCTTGTTGTCGTATCGCTTTATCAGCATTTGCCACGCTTGCTCATAGTTGTCAGCCGACATTTCGAGTGACTGAACCAATTCAGCAGCCTTTCCTTTGAGTGCCGCCTTCAAATAATGAAATTTTTGAATTTCATTTATTGAACGATCTTTGTGGATAAGTGACTGGAACGTGTCATGGAACGGGTACCATTCCTCGTAGGATCCTGAAAATGATGGCAAGTCAATTTTCGGTAATTTTAAACTAGTACCTGACGCCCGATTGCGATTGATGTTTGCAGGGCGCGTTTCAGTATCCGGATTTGATATTGCACCGCGAGAAACAATTAGCTCTTGAAACCTTGACGTAATGTCATAATACGTCTCCTCGAACTCATTTCTGTCGATTTCGTGAGTCTCGAGCATGTCTGCCGAATCTAGTAACTCTTCAATTTCCGATTGTACTTCGTCGAATTGTGACCACGTGGTTTCAATTTTGGCTTTACGCTCTGATAATTGTGCTGTATTGAGCTCGCTAATGGCATTTGAAGTAAGCGTGTTGTGAGCCCTTGTGCATAATGCCTTTAACTGACCTCTACGAATTTTTAACCTCTTTAACCTATCCTCCATGTTTTGACGATATTGTGAAATGCGAGGAAAACTAGGTAATGTAGGTAAATGAGCAGAATTTTGGAACTTACCGACTTACCGACTGTGTGCGACTTACGACCTCTGTGAGTGAAATCCTTTCACTATGGCGCCTTTGGAAGAATGCTCTATTTTGAATGTAACGGTCGCTGCGACTTCATGAAATGCCGATTCTTTGTCACTTCTCTAATATGCCTTGTTGGTCGGCGATTTGGCTTCACTGACCTCAGATTACCTTGCTTTGTTCGTGCAAGCTCACTTGCTGTCCAGATGGTCTGGTATCCTTGTGCTCGAATGTTCTCGAATATGCGTATAACGAATGCCTTTGTTTGATACTACTTGTGAATGTCCGGATCCCTGTATCCGTCTCGAAGGACCATGTTATGTGTCACGCGAGGATTAACAAGAAATTAACAACTCGCGGCGTTATCTCCACTTGTAGAAAATAACTGCTTTATTTATTTGAGAACTGCCTTGCACGCAGCTTCTTACATGCTCAGCTCTCTCTCTCTTAGTTCTACTACTACTAACTGTATTAAAGATATTTAATAGAGAGGCGATAATCTTGGTCGCGCCATCTAGTAGGGTTTTGTGGCAGCACGGTGGTTTCCGGAAAGACCTTCAATAATCAAACTCAAACAACTTATATTATAGCAACATATTTTGAAGCTAAATAAATATGCAGGATGTTTTATAATAACCGATGTTATAAGCGAGAAAAGGATCGGATGAGTCTACTATCTATACATAATGAAAAAGTCCAAAACGTAACGTTTCTTCATATAATAATCAAGACTTTGTTTTCAGGCAACATTTTCAGCAACTTATAGTGATAATAAAATTCATTTCGCATGAATATCTTGTATGTATTTTCAATTACTCAATGCAATTATAAACACAAATAAATATGAGTAGAGATATTTTTTTTATAGCGAGAAATCGTACATGTACCCAGCGAATATTTAAAGTCAATTTTACCGAAAACAAAGTCCTATATGAACAAATTTTATTCTACGTTTTTAATTTATTTTGTCATGTAGATTTATTCTTTTCTCAGTCACCATCATTAGTTACGAAATATTCTGACGATTATATATATATATATATATATATTTTCTCTTTATTAAATTTTGTTTGTGTGTTCACATACAGTACATTAATTAATTCGCTGTGTCATAGTAGCAGCTTGACTTACCAATAGGCCTGTTCTTTTTAGCTGAGTCTTTGCACTAGTATATGTTTTCTCTTTTTTTCTCCAACTTTGGAAAAAATGTACCGGTGCAGAGGTTCAGCTAAAAAGAACAGGCATATTGGTAATATAAGTCAAACCGCTATTATGACATTGAGTCCCTATAATGAGAATCGGGACATGAGACCGGAAGAACGCCATTGCCAGGCCCCGGCCGGAAATAACGCGCGCGCCATTCAAAATTTCGGTAATAGTAAAATGTAATAATCATAATATCCGTAATTGTTAATCAAATCATGTTGCATGTATACAGATTAGTTTGTCGATTTTATCACACCATTTTTGCTTGCTGAAAGACGGGCTTCACCGTAAAAAGCCAATTTATGAACACAATATAACATACCTCACATAACACTGAATTTTTTGTCGGATTCCAATTTGGTTTGTTCAGTGCTCGAACTGCCGCAATCCACTGGGTTCTCCTGTCATCTTTAGGGAACATTGATGTCTTGATCCCTTATGTTGATTTCGCACGATAAATAGCACACCGTGTCATGGTGACAGTCTGATTTCGCGTTTGCGTCTTTCTTACTACTACACCATAACAGTTGCTCACACCAATTCACAGATTCACTACCCCATCGAAAGGGGCCTACAAATGGCGGCGTCCAATCAGAGACGACCGCCCCTTATGTCCCGACTCTCATTATAGGGACTCTACTATGACCCAGCGAATTAATGCACCGCAATGTACATAAAATTGTATGTATGGTACACATGCATATACATACTTTTTCTCTCGACGAGCTTTAGCTTGTACTAGCCATTTTGCTATAAATTTGCCATAAACTTCCTCCTTAATTACGTCCTTATGATGAACACGGACAGTTTCTATTGTAAATGTAACCAAATTAGTACCAGTGACTAATAAGATGACAAATAACAAAGAAGAACATAATAATATAAGATATATAAGCCTATTTAAGGATATAAATAAAAAACTATAATAATGTTAATAATATGTAATAATAAATGGGTGTACATCCATAACCTCTTTTTACACCCCGATTTTGCAGTAAAAATGTAAAATAAGTCTTTCTATAATATCCACGTGTGTTAGTTATACACACAACCTGAAAAACCAGTTAAATCACGTGCACGCTGCATAAAAATTTCATTCCACAGAGCAAAAAGCAAGAATTTTATTTAAGAACATGTAAAATAAATATATACAGGGTGCGGCACCAAAATCCGGACAAATCGAACAATTTCTTTAAACAAAATGTTTTTGATGAAAAATTAAATATTAAAAAAAATC
>NW_017300314.1:177640-177978 GCF_001594075.2 Trachymyrmex cornetzi
TTCGATATATCCCCCATTAGCTTGAATTATGGCCTCTATTTTCTGTCTGAAGCGTTCACACGCACGCTGCAATGTAGCGCTGTCCATGCCGACGAATGCCTCAATAACGGTCCTTAATGACGTCACGTTGGGATGCCGAGACTTGTTAGTGACCCTTTCAACTACGCTCCATACATAGTAATCCAGGGGATTTAAATCTGGGCTGTTGGGAGCCTTTTGACGACTGCGGGGTTCCTCGAGGTGCGTTCTTTCGAGTGAATCTTCCTCGCTGGCATACTAGAATCTTCATTGGACTGTTCTGAAGCCGTATATTTTGCCACAATGTCATAAACAGTTAA
>NW_017300314.1:178139-180692 GCF_001594075.2 Trachymyrmex cornetzi
CAACCACTGGCGGAGGCACAATATAGCGAAAAATTTAAATTGAAATTTGTCCGGATTTTGATGCCGCACCCTGTATATATACGTACCTGATTATTTCCTGCAGTCAATAATAAATCGGAGCAGACCGGTCAGGCGGTTAAACACAGTGGGCGCGTTCAAGACAGCAAAGCGGCTAGGTGCTCACAGATCCACTCCGCAACAGTTCAGTCCGCTGAATGATCAATCTCCAATGCCACGTACACGAGCACTATTAGAGTGGGTTTAATAAGGAGAGTGGAGCCATGGAGCCAATAAGCCGGAAGTCGTCATTTCACGATAGACGTTTACGACGTAATTTCAAGTTTTAACCTCTTCTTTTTCTCTAAGCCCTCTTCTTGTAACTAAGAGCGTATTCGATTTACTGACTCGACCCGATTCCGAGTCAATGGTCTGTTCTGTTTAGCTGCAAAAGAAGAGCTACATTGTGCAAGAAATGCAGCTAAACAGAACAGACCGTTGACTCGGAGTCGGGTCGAGTCAGTAAATCGAATACGCTATAATAGTTTGATCGTGAAATGGCGGAACCAATCAGAAAGAAGAACCTGAATTGGCTTCACTCTGAAGATACCCATTCTAGCGAGTACTTGCTCTGAGCGCGCAGCCGATTCCCGCGTAAACAATAAATTTAAATATATATCATTTAGAAATAAATTTCGTTAAAAGATCAATTTAAGTAATTTGAATTTTCTATTTACATGACATTCTATATAAATATAAATTGATATTAATTAATATATAATTTATTCAATGTTGTTTCAACGTTGCAGCAACATTAACAATCAATGTGGAAAATTCAATAAAGATTTAACTTGTGACGCAATTTATTCAATGTTGTTTCAACGTTGCAGCAACATTAACAATCAATGTGGAAAAATCGATAAAGATTCAACTTGTGATGCAATTTATTCAATGTTATTTCAACGTTGCAGCAACATTAATAATCAATATGGAAGAACCAATATAAATACAACATTAATAATACATTGACACTTCAACATTCAACATTGCAACATCTCAACAACGTTATTTCAATGTTCTGTGCTGTATGGGATATGTTATAGGGTTGCTCGTTATCGTATTATTGGGTGTTAAACTTAATTCCTGCCGTTTTTTCGTCTCCAAAATTGATTTGTTTCGAAGAGAAGATGAATGAATACCTTAATCATAGTAATTTCTTCCATTTTCTACTACTTTTTTCATATCTCTGGCAACATGGCAATTCCACGATGGTAGAACGCGGTGTCTTTCGAGGCGATCCATTCATCCACCCATTTTTGGACTTCGTTGTGATTGGAGAAGTGTGTGTCCGTAAGTGCGTGTTGCATCGATCGGAAAAGATGGTAATCCGACGGTGCCAATTCTGGAGAGTACGCTGTATGCGGGAGAACTTCCCATTCAAGCTCTAGAAGTGCCTGCTTCACGCTTTTCGCGATATGTGATCGAGCGTTATCATGCGACAAAATGACTTTGCATCGATTGTTGACTACAGATGATCTTTTTTGCATCAATTCGTCACTCAATCGGTATAATTGCTGTTTGTAGCGATCAGCTGTAACGGTTCCATTTGGACCCAAGAGTTCGTAATACAGCACACCTTCCTGGTCCCACCAAACGCACAGCAAGGTCTTACGCCCGTGAATATTCCTCTTCGGCGTTGAAGTGGATGGTTGGCCGGGGTCCACCCATGATTTTTTTCACTTGGGATTATCAAAATAAATCCATTTTTCATCGCCAGTCACGATGCGCCACAAAAAACCCTTTTTTGTTTGCCTGGCAAGAAGGAAGTCGCAATAGTCAAACAATTTAAAATGGCACTTTCTGACAACTCATGTGGTAGCCATCTCCCTTCCTTATGGATCTTTTCCATGGCATGCAAGCGTTTTGAGACGGCCTTTAGAGTAATATTTAACTATTTCGACAACTCTAAAAGCGTTTGAGCTGGATTCTCATCAAACAATTCTTGCAGCTCGACATCTTCAAATTTTTTTGGCTGTCCTGGACGTTCTTTGTCTCTCACATCAAAATCACCAATTCGGAAGCGTTCAAACCAAACTCTACATGTTCTTTCCGATGGAGTTTCATCACCATACTTCGGATAATAAGCGATGCGCTTCAGCTGCGGTTTTCTTGAGGTCGAAGTAGTGAAGAAGCACATGTCGGAAAAACAGTTTATCGATTCATTTTCAATCGATTGGAAAATCTCTTTGGCGTCGAGAAATCTAACCTGTGAGGATTCAGTCACTTTCAGCGATGTCTAAACTACAAAAGACATATGACTTCATCGTCGAAACTCGCCAGCGTTGGAGCCAGCACCCTCTAGTAGCGAGCGGCAGGAATTAAGTTTGTAACAACCTGACTTTTAGGCGCGAGCTAGCTCGTCGGCTCGTGCTAGGGTCGTAACGCGGGCGGCGCGTAAAAGAGGTTCGGTGGGAGAGGGAGATGCGAATATGTGTATAGACGATGCGTATGAGACGATACAACATATATTTATTAAACGCTATATACAATGTGTGT
>NW_017300314.1:181438-192711 GCF_001594075.2 Trachymyrmex cornetzi
CATCGCCGCGAGTGACCAGAGGTCCCTCAGCGGCGGCATCCGGCGGGATGTTCTGCCGGGAACAATGTGGTTATGGGGCACATTGTTACAAGTTTAACACCTATAAATTAATAAATTAAACAAATTAGGGTTCACAAGGATCCTTTGTCGAAATTTGCCAAAAGGAATGTGGTTTACCGGATTGAATGTTGTGATTGCGATGCTACCTACGTAAGACAAACAGGAAGAAAATTAAAAACGAGATTAGCAGAACATCGCAATCACATACGTAGAATTATATCCACGATCATTTGGTTATCACAGATCATAGCGTTAGTTGCAATCATGATTTCGATTGGAATAATGTGAGAATTCTGGATTCTGAGAGAAATTATAATAAGAAAATAATGTCTGAAGTGCTCTATATAAATCGTCAATCCAATGGTCTGAACATGTAACCTGATACTGGGACATTAAATCATGGATACATAGAAATTCTCAATAAGTTATTTGTTTATTTTTATCATTGACTGATATATTTTGTTCGCGCAACACATCTATTATTGTATTCAACGAGTAATATGTGACTAACATCAGAATGAACATGACTCTCTTTTATGTCACTTAAATTATTTTTTAATTTATCTTTGACATTGTGATTTTTAAATTTGTTGTAATGGATTGACGATGTTTGGATCCGCATGCGATAGCGGTTGAAGATGGGATGAGTTTCTGACGAGCATACATTAATTACGCAAATTAATATCCATCTATTTAAAAATACCTCGTCGCAATTATATTAGCTTGAGCTCCACTATCTGCTCAACTCAGCTAACCAACTGGTTGGCATAACATTAAATTATGTTGAAGATGGTTGTCTTTCCAAATTTCCTGTGACTGCATTATTGGAGGTCGGAACTACGATTGTGTGAGACGCAGTTTCGACAGATTTTATAGTGCGACAAGCGGTAAAATTTTTATTGCTGAGGGTAGTTCAAATAGTGAGCCGAAACGTACAAAATTGAATTTGTGACATATTAATAGGTATTAGTTAGCATTGCGCAATATAATATCCAGCCCTGACTCCTAACGCGCAATTGTATTTTCCGTTATTTCATTGTATTTTATTCATTGACATAACGTGTGGTATCAGTTGTTTAGTTTTATGAACTCTAATTATGTACGCGTTTATAGATAAACTTATTCTTTATTCTATATTGTTGCATTTTGTTATTCTTCTTATTATGTGATATACCCCTTATAAGAGATACATACCATGATGTCTTTGCAGGTTTATGCGGCCTATGAGACTGGTTTAGCAGCTGGTACCAGTTTGAAGCTGCACGTAACACCAAGGACCACGGCGCGGGAAGTAGTGGATCTTGTTGTAAAGCAACTGAATATGGCAGTAGTCCTAAAAGGACAAAAGGGACCTACTTACACGGCCGATGAGTTACCAAACTTTTGTCTAGTTGCCGTAATCGGTGCGCGAGAACGTTGTTTAAGGGATGATTTTAAGCCGCTTCAGTTGCAAAATCCGTGGAAAAAAGGACGGTTGTACGTTAGACAAAAGCAGGATGTTCTTGCCGCACTTGAACACAGTAGTAAACACACTGCGTACTTATAGCAAAAGTAAAGCGGTATTTCCAAACGAATAATGACCTTACTTATTGAATAACATAAATTAGATTTCAGTACGTCCTACACGTACAAACGTAATGTTTCCAAATAATGATATTTCCCGTAAAGCGTCCTAGTCGTGCATCTTCAACGGCACAATAAACGAAAAATTTTAGTAAACAGCGATCTAAAGAAAAAAGTAGTTCATATGATGCTTCATAAACCGAGAGAGATTTTCTTGAATTTTTCTTCCAGTTAATAATATTTTTGAACGAATATGACTTCGTGAGATCCGGTGTCACTTTCATATGAAAAACAAATTGTACATTCAAAATCATTTTACTAAAAAGAAAAAATATTTGAGTCCCTAAATAAAGGACATATTAGTTAAAAACATTAATACACTTTTGACAAATTGTTTATTAAGTTGGCTGCCTTCTACTTTTTACTTTTTATGAACGAAATGGTATTTTTTAATACGAATATTTTGAATCCACGCAATTATATTTAGGACTAATTTCACTATTAAACATAGATTTAGGATCACTATGTGTAATTGTAATAGTAGGGTGACTATAACGTTGTAATATATTTAAATGAAAAACAAATGTTGATATTAGATAACTAACACAAAAAGGATCTAATTATGCTTTTTTTTATAAAAAAAAAAAACTTTCATGGATTTGTAAAAACCAGACATGAAAAATTTAAATCTAAACATTATTTAAACGATCATTACATTTTAATCGTTTACTGTTTTAATCGTATACTGTTTTATTTTTCCCTAAAGTGTAAAGTCTATAATAACTTCTAATTATTGAATCCAATAATTACATTATGCAACACCATTTTGAAATACGAGTGTGTATAGTCACTTTTGACGTATTTTTGCGTGCTGAATGTCGGCAAAAATTGGCTACCACGCCACAATTTAAAAAAAAATGATAGTTCAAAATACAAAGCAACGATTTCAAGGTGGTTTTCAAAACGTAGCATCGGCAGCTAATTTTTTATTTAATTTTATTAATGTTATATCAAAGTATGAACTTTTGGCTTTAAAATGTATTTCGATTCATTTAGACGATATGATCTTTTTGTTTCCGAGATATAGCAATTTAAAAATATGGATAGAAGATTCTTTTCTCATGTATAACAGTATCAGACAAATAAATAATATTATTTTAAAGAGAAATAAAACTTTGATTATTTCGAAATTTTTATTCTATCTCTTTTAATAAGGGGTAACACCACTGTAAAATTTTAAAAAAATCAATTTTTTTTTTGGGCTTCAAAAATCCTTTGAACCCTGTAGAATACGAGGAAAAAACTTTTATACGTGAAACTAATTTTTTTCATCGAAATTCCGAGCTGTGTACCGAACGAGTCGGGCGACTCCGAAACGGCTACCTGCGCCGGGTGGATACCTGTCGAGAGAGTAGTGCGTAATACCTTGCTTATTGACTTCTAAGTTATGTGACACACTTTAATGCGACAGTGTGGAATTTGGCTCCTAAATCGTATTCAAGCGGCAAGACAGTCCTAAATGTAGCGGCGGATATCGCTACATGCGTCTTTAATGATGGAATACAACTCCAATCTTTAAACGCGTTTTTCTCGAAACACGTTTTTTCAACGCGGCAAGCAGTATAACTCAAACAATTTTTAATATTTTCACTCGAATTTTTTACTGTACATTCAAAACAACATTTCGAAGTACAATACGTACGGGATTTTCGATACGTTGCTTTAAACATTTTTTATAGCCAAATAATGTCACTTTTTTTTATCGAAAAATGAACGACTTTATTCAAATGCTCGCCAATTACTCAAAAATCAATATTTCTAAAATCCCCTACGTATTGTACTAGATATACCATTGAAGATCATGAGGAATTTTTTTATTTATTCTAGTTTCAAATTTCCAACGGCTACACTGCTTGCCGCGGACCCCTTTATTTTAAAGGCGCATCGGGAATATGGCTGCCATTTCGCCATTTTGTAATATTTTTTTATGAAAAAATTTTTACAAGTACTTCAATATATGCTTATTAACTTCACGGAATATTAATACTTTATTTCATTTCCTTCCATTATAAAAAAAATGTCGAAAAAGTGCAATTTTTTGGGCCGTTACAGTGGTGTTACCCCTATAGAATATTTTTAAATTAAATATTAGTATCCAGCGAACTAACAAAGGGAACATCAAGTGAAGGTATCGGGGATTTTGATGCGCCTTTTACAGGCAGTGCTTTAGCGAAAAAAAACGATGTGTCCGGCCGTTTTAGCCATTGGTCCATAATTTCAAAGAAATCGATTTTTTAAATAATCGTTGTAATAATCTAAAAAACGTACTACATAGGAAAATATCAATATCTTTATAAATTTTATTTTATTTAACTAAATGTTAAGGATAAAATTACATCTGGAATGATTCTGAATTTCGGATGATAATTCTGAACTCAGCAAGTAGATCGCACGCTAGTCGAAACGTTGCTAACTTCAGAAAGCATTCGACTTACTCATGTGCGCAGCGATTCTCCGAACTAAAGAAGTATTCCAATAAAATTTTACAAGCAGCATTACAAGGTCTTGATTTTTTAAATTAAAATCTCAAGCTTTAAATCCCTAGTAAAAAAAGCAAGTATATACAATACTACTTTTATATTTTTATACTACTTGTAATAATCCCTAGGTAGAATTTGATCATGATAGCCTATCTAATCAGAAATGATTCATGATTTTCATTTCTAAGAAGATGAAGATTACTTTTAGCGGAAGAATGCATAACACAAGAAGGTACAGCGAACATGACTTGGCATTGTTATGTAATTTTTTTGTCATTATTCAGACGTCTCTGTTTTATAACAACAAGACAGCTTTATGGCGTAAACGAGATATCCTAATATAAATATGATAATTTTATTACATGTCTTTGTTATATATTTAGCACATAACATAATTATGTAAATTAAACGTAATTAAGTTACATCCATATACCATTCTATGAATGTGTTACGTATTCCTTTATGTCGCATTTGTGTTTATTATTTATCCCGCGCGATTTCGTTACCTACACGCGCGGCGCACCACATTTTTCCTTACGTACGCGACGATAGTTACCTTTGGCGCGCGTGTCGTCACTCGCGGCGCTCTCATCCAATCCGCGCGGGAGAAGATCAGAAGGATCTAGAAATCAATCGACCCTCGGCGAGGACACATCGTCCGTCTCGTTACAGCGAACATTACTGTAAACGTGATTACTGTAATTCAGATCAATAAGTCTGTTAGTGCTCTCAAGCAGCTTGTGATTCATCCCATTCAAGAGTGAAAGATTGAGGAATATAACGTATTCTTCGACTTGGCCATTCGCAAGCGATCGTCGAACCAAGTAGCCCGGACAGACCGCGCTGTATTCGAGAAGTCTGCAGCCATTGGAGGACAGACCGCGAGATCCGCGCCATATTCTAGAAGCCTGCAGCCATTGGTCGAACGACTGTGCGATACACGCCGCGCTCGAGGGGATCCTGCATCCATTGGCGGACAGACCGAGCAACCTGCGTTTATAGCCGAGGATTCTGCAGCCGTTCGTGGACGGACCACGCCAAGGAGGCCGCCTCGATCATTCCACGCTGAGGGCCCAGAACCGTATTGCGGCAAGCGTAGAACATAAGCGTGCGTAAAGCGAGATATAAGGTAGGACAGCTGTTCAAGGATAAACGCCATTAAAATTTTTGTGCTTAGTTTTCGCCGTTGCGTTCACAATGACCGATGAGAACGCTCATCTTGCTCTTAAGAAGCGGCGTACTACGCTCAAGAGTTCGTGCACGCGGATTCGCACTTATGTCGATTCAGTGCGCGACGTATTTGCGTCGGTGGCAGCGCAGCTGCAAGAGCGTAGGCTTAAGTTAGATCAGTATTGGTCAGAATATAACCAAATCCAATTGAATCTTGAACTAATTGACGAAAGCGAAACTAATGATCGCGCTACCTTTGAGGATGCATTTTACGGATTATGTGCCAAAATTCGCGAATTGCTAAGTCCGTCATCATTCACATCACGCAACGCAACGGCGTCGCCGTCCACGTCGAGCGTTCGAGAATTATCTGACAACACGATGCACGTTCGTTTGCCGAAGCTCAATCTTCCTACGTTTTCGGGTAGCTACGATGAGTGGTTCCCGTTTCATGATAATTTTAATTCTGTCATACATACAAACGTCTCGCTTAATAACGTTCAGAAATTTCAGTATTTGAAAGCCTCGCTCACCGGAGATGCAGGTAACGTGATTAACGCGTTGGAAATGACTGACGGAAATTACGCGGTTGCTTGGACGTTACTTTGCGAACGATACGATAACAAACGTGTCATTGTAGAAAACCATGTGAAAGCTCTCGTGGATACGCCTCATATCATCAAGGAGAATGCGAAAGAACTGAGGAAGCTCGCGGATGATGCCTCAAAGCATTTGCACGCACTGCAAGCAATGAAATGTCCAACTGCGCATTGGGACGATTTGCTTGTATACATATTAAAATCAAAACTTGATAAGGTTACTTTAAGAGAGTGGCAGGCCTCGCTTACGGGCACCGAGCGGCCCACGCTGAAACAGTTCTTGGATTTCGTTGCGCACCAGTGTCAAACTCTAGAGGCTACTGATAGGTCGGGCGGTAACAATACAAAGAACATTGGCGCCAAGCATCCGCCGAGTGATAAGCGTCAATCATCATGCGCCGCGACCGTCAAAATCAATTGCTACTATTGCAAGGGTAATCATTCCATTTACAACTGTAAAGATTTTTTAGCGCTGTCGGTCTCGCGCAGAATATCAGAAATTCGCAGCCGGAAGGTGTGCCTCAATTGTTTGAGGGCTACATCACACACGTCGGCCAAATGCACTTCAGAGCAGTGCAAGGTATGTCATCAGAAGCACAACACGTTGCTTCATCTAGAATCCGCATTGGTAGAAACGGCTGATAAGAACGCAAGCAAGTCCGAAGATTCAAAATCGGTTAGCGCGTCGTCGACCGTGGCGACATATTCTTCGGATCCAATCACGAATGACAACATTCTGTTATCAACCGCCTTGATTTACGTGCCGGACAGTGAGGGCACTCTCATGCCGTGTCGCGCGTTGCTGGATTGCGGTTCCCAGGCAAATTTCATCTCTTCTAAATTCCTGTCGATGCTCAAAATAAACCCGCGGCGTGTAAACATGTCTATCTCTGGGGTGGGTGGCACTGCCACGACATCCACGCGAGCGGCTCGAATCAGGGTTCAGTCCCGACTGAGTTCGTACAATGCCGACATTGAGTGCATAGTAACGGACAGCGTGACTGACAAGCTTCCAGCGTGCTCGTTTAGCCGAGGTAGTTTTGAATTTCCACGTAATATCAAGCTCGCGGACCCGCGGTTCCACGAGTCGTCGGACATCGACATTGTAATAGGAACCGAGATATTTTGGGATACATTGTCAGTGGGGCGCATAAAGGCCTCTTCAAGGCACCCTGCATTGTAGAAGACTCACTTGGGGTGGGTTATCGCGGGATGCCTGGGTAGTGCTACTCAATCAGAGTCAAGAGTATTATCATTACACACCTCCATATCGAATGCGCAGTTGCATGCAGAGCTGGACAGGTTCTGGCAGATCGATGATATGACAAGTCAAAATAAAGAATACACGATCGAGGAACGGGCTTGCGAACTGCATTTTTTGGGCAACGTTCGTCGAAACGAGCAAGGCAGGTTCACGGTCAGTTTGCCTGTCAAAGAGAGCTTAGCCAATGAGCTCAGTCAATCCCGCGAAATCGCGTTAAACCGGCTAAAGGGATTGGAAAGGCGATTCAAACGTCAACCGGAGATTAAAATCTCATATTCCAAGTTCATAAATGAGTATTTAATGCTAGGGCACATGCGCTTAGTAGAGTCACCGGAAAACAAAGACTTGCCATCTTGTTTCCTACCTCACCATTGCGTATTTAAAAATACTGCACAGGTCCCGAAAATTCGGGTCGTATTCGACGCGTCTTGCAAGGTGGTGGGATCTCTCTTAACGACGCCTTGATGGTAGGCCCGGTCGTGCAACAAGACCTCGTATCGATATTAATGCGTTTTAGCACATTTAGGTATGTTATAGTTGCAGATATAATAAAAATGTACAGACAGGTATTGGTGGATCCGTCGCAAACTCACTTGCAAAGCATTTTGTGGTGGGAGGATCCTACGGAGGAAGCTAAGACATACGAGCTACTCACTCTCACCTATGGTACGTCTTCCGCGTCTTATTTGGCCACTAGATGCCTCGTCTACCTGACTGATCAGCTGTCGTCAAAATATCCAGTGGGCGCAAAGCACGTGGCGCGTGACTTCTACGTTGACGATATGCTGACGGGGGCGGACTCCGTCGAGGACGCGGCTGTGATTCGAGACGAAGTAATTGAGTTATTACGGGAAGGGGGTTTTGAGCTCTATAAATGGGCTTCTAACTCTTCCGAGCTCATTCAAGGAGTAGCTACGCGAAACGATGAATTAATCACACTTAGTGACAACCCCGAGTTCTGCATTCTCGGCATGCAATGGAATCGCGTTGAAGACACGTTCCATTTTCGTTACGAGGCTCCACCAGTTTGTAAGGTATCCAAGCGCAACATAGTCTCCGAAGTCGCCAAGCTGTACGACCCGTTAGGCCTATTGGGCTCAGTCATCGTTAACGCGAGACTTATCGTTCAGGATCTGTGGCAATCGGGCGTGCAATGGGACGAATCTGTTACCCCAGACATTCAAACGCGTTGGTCTGCATTCAAGTGCCAGTTGAGCGCGTTAAATCAATTAAGAGTTCCGCGGTCTGTTGGTTTCGGACGCGCGGCTAGTGCAAATACACGGCTTCTGCGACGCAAGTCAACGGGCGTATGGGGCCTGTGTCTACTTGCGCACACATCTCGGAAATCGCGAGTATCGTGTGGAACTGATGTGTTCCCGATCGAGAGTCGCACCGCTCAAAGCGATAACTCTCCCGCGACTCGAACTATGCGCAGCTTTATTATTGGCTCGCCTCATCTCAAAGATCAATGAAGCCATGCATTTCAATAATTCAAGGATATTTCTTTGGTCGGACTCCACCATTGCCCTTCATTGGGTGAGCTCACCCTCTCGGCGATGGTCGACCTTCGTGGCAAATCGAGTGGGCGAGGTTCAACCACTCGCCGAAATTAGAGACTGGCGCCATGTTAACTCAGAAAACAATCCTGCCGATGTTCTGTCGCGCGGGTTGAATCCTAGCGAATTAATTGATTCTAATTTTTGGTGGCATGGACCTTCTTTTTTACTAAACGATGATGAGCTCTGGCCGAGCGGCACTGTGCCGCAATCCAAGGGGGAGCTCCCCGAACAAAAAAAGGTAGCCTCAAATGTGATCGCGAGTCGTAATCACATCATCGACGAATTGCTAACCAGATTTTCGCGCCTTACTAGAATCACGCGGATAGTAGCTTATTGTTTGAGGTTCTCGAAGGCATATCGTCCGGACATTCCGTCAATGCTTATATCTCCCGCCGAAGCAACGCGCGCGCTGGATATTATATCCAAGATTGTGCAGGAGCAGTCTTTTCCGGCGGAATACAGGGCTTTGCGCAAAAAGGATGCTATAACCGCTCCTAGCAATATATCATCGTTAAACCCCTTTATGGACGATTCAGGGCTAATACGGGTAGGGGGTCGGTTAGGCAAATCAAGCCTACAGCGCGACGCGCGTCACCCGGTATTGTTGCCGTCCAGCCACGCGCTCACCCGGCTGATTATAGAGCAACAGCACGTGCGTAACCTACATGCGGGCGCACAGGCCACCATGGCTGAGCGTCAGGCAGAGGTTTTGGCCTTTATCTCTGCGATCCGCTACGCGTAGGGTAATCCAAAATTGCATAACTTGTTTCAAGGCCAAACCGCGGGGCTCCGAGGCCATTATGGGTGCGTTGCCCGCGAGTCGGTTCATGATATCCAGGCCATTTTGCCACTGCGGAGTTGATTATGCCGGACCGGTTTTAATTCGAGAGGGCAAAAGGCGCAATGCGCACAATTTGAAGGCATACGTATCAATATTCGTTTGCTTTGCCACGAGAGCCGTTCACGTGGCGCTCGTGAGCGACTTAACTTCCAACGCGTTCATTCCGGCGTTCAAACGGTTCATTTCGCGCAGAGGGAAACCCTCCCAAATGTATTCCGATAATGGAACCACTTTCGTAGGCGCTCACGGTCAACTCAAAGAACTGTACAAATTTTATTATAGTCAGGAAACTCAAGTAGACGTGCAGCGATTCCTACATGAGCAGAAGATTTCGTGGACTTTCATACCACCGAACGCGCCTCACGTCGACGGGTTATGGGAGGCTGCAGTTAAGTCGCTAGAACACCACATTGCGCGTATCATCGGCAGGGCACACTTATCATTTGAGGAGTTGCTAACAGTTCTGTGCGAAATTGAGGCAATTCTTAACTCGCGTCCTATCACATCGCTAAGTACTGATCCGAACGATCTAGAGTGTTTAACCCCGGGTCATTTCTTAATTGGCGAACCATTGAACAGCTTTCCTTGCAGGGATGTGAGTGATGTGAACGAGAACCGTTTAATTCGTTGGCAAAGAGTTGAGCAGGTCAGACAACACTTCTGGCGCAGGTGGAGCACTGAGTATCTCCACTCGCTGCAGGAGCGGACGAAGTGGAGGAGCAACAAGGGGATTTAACTCCAGCCCAACCAGCTCGTGATCATAAAGCAGCAGAATCTGGCCCCGCTACAGTGGGCGCTGGGGCGTATCCAGGAAATTCATCCTGGCGCCGGTAACGTGGCGCGCACCGCTACGGTCAAGACCGCCAAGGGCTCTTTCGTTAACTAAACTCGCGATACTCCCTTTGGAAACGCAGACCTCACATCTCAGTTCTAATGTTGAAACGCGCACATGATTTGTTATGTAGAGTTGTATCATAATCAATAATCAATCTATGTATCATTAGTTTTAAGTAAAATTTTAAATATCTAGTAATGGTCAGCGCTGCCAAGTCAATAGAGCATTTAAGTTCATTGAAAGTGATTCATTTCAAGGCGGGCGGCGTTGTTACGTATTTCTTTATGTCGCATTTGTGTTTATTATTTATCCCACGCGACTTCGTTACCTACACGCGCGGCGCACTACATTTTTCCTTACGTACGCGACGATAGTTACCTTTGGCGCGCGTGTCGTCACTCGCGGCGCTCTCATCCAATCCGCGCGGGAGAAGATCAGAAGGATCTAGAAATCAATCGACCCTCGGCGAGGACACATCGTCCGTCTCGTTACAGCGAACATTACTGTAAACGTGATTACTGTAATTCAGATCAATAAATCTGTTAGTGCTCTCAAGCAGCTTGTGATTCATCCCATTCAAGAGTGAAAGATTGAGGAATATAACGTATTCTTCGACTACGCCCCGCGAAGCAATCGTACCGTGGAACGGCGTGGTGGGCAACAGCCCTTTCATACGCAACAGAATGAGACATAACAAATACAAAATACATTTACATCACTAAGCCATAATGGAAAAAGACGTAAATAATATGACGTGTGATCAAAAAGTAAGGCGACTTTTCATTTTTATAAAAAAATATTCATTTATTCATCCAAAATTATGTTATCCCCTTCAAAATAAT
>NW_017300314.1:192902-197797 GCF_001594075.2 Trachymyrmex cornetzi
CCAAGTCTGGTGAATACAGTGGCTGAGACATGATGACAGTATTGTTTTTGGCCAAAAACAATACTGTCATCATGCCTCAGCCACACCACACACACATTCGCTGACACACGTGTAATACCCAAAACATCCGTTAAAATTGATTGGCATGAGCCAAACGATATGTTAAGATCATCAGCTATTTCTCTAATCGTGATTCGACGATTTTTCAACACAATTTCTTTCACTTCCTGAACATTTTCGTCGGTTTTTGACGTGCTGGGGTGTCCAGAGCGAGGTTCATCGTTAACATTTTCTCGGCCCTCTTGGAATAACTTATACCATTTATAAACATTTTTTTGCTCAAAGTTGGCTCACCGTCAACATTTCAAGAGTTTTTGAACACTTAATACCATTTTTTACACAAAAATTAATACAAACTCTCTGCTCCATTATTTTCAACAGCAAAACATCGCCGAGCACGCAAACACGAGTCTAACCTTTATGCCTCTCACATAAAAACAACACATGCTATATAGTCAAAACTGTGAACATATGATCGTGACGAGTGTACCAACACAACAACAAAAAATTTTGAAATTAGAGTACAGAGAGAAAATTCAAAAAGTCACCTTACTTTTTGATCACACCTCGTACATGTTTTGGTTACATCTGCAGAAATGTATACTGTAGTCTGTAACAATTATATCACTAAAATTATAAGATTGTACTTTCCTAAAAAATTACATCACTACGATGTAACCTAATTTCATAAATTATATGTCACTTTTTCATAATGATTACATATTTATTGTTAAAAAAATTGAGAGAAGTGAGAATTAATTTGTTATATAAACAAATCAAGGAACAGTAAATTTAATGATAAATCGAAGGAAACAATCGATTAGTAAGTACTATTGCAAATTATTTCTGATTATTCAATAAAGAAATAATCAAAATAATTATTAGACTGCGGAACTTTAAAAATACTTAACTGAATATTAACTATCGGACAGTTTTAGCAGTCAATCGTTGTTCGTTAAAGAGTTATTAAAAGGTGAATCAAAAAGATTGAGATTGCCATCTGTAAATTTACAAAATTGCAAAATATGCATTTTATGCAAAACATTCAATTAAGTATTTTGCATAAACTTCCGCAGTCTAATAATTATAGTATCGCTAGCAAATATAGTCTATTCAAAATATAGATTGTATTCTATATAGTTAAGCAAACTATAATTATTTTATTTCTTTATTAACTGCATAAAAACAATTAACTGATTGCATAATAGAAGCACTATTATGCAATCAGTTAATTGTTTTTATGCGCTGTTATAGATATACGATTATCGTATCGATTTTTCCTTTATAGGTATAAGAATATTAAGGAAAAGTATTTAACATGGGTAGAGTGTGCAAAGACCTTAATTGTGTGTCAAAAAGACATAAACAACGATTAATTAAAGCCGAAATGAATAAAATAAAACAAATGAATACAATTAAAATGCCATTGAAATTATTTGCTTGTTCAAAATCATCTAAATATTGGCATGGTGTCTCAGTTCCTAATAGATTACATGCACAATGTATGCATGCCATAAAACCTTTGCTTTGCTAGTGGATTTCTGGCAAGCAGGATGTACGTATGACTAAACATAATATCGATGAAGCATCTAATCATTTAATTGAATTGAAGAAGTCGATACTAGATGAGTTTGCCAGGAAACCAAGACCACTAATTGAGCTTGATCGATATAAAGCAACGGAATTGAGACAAATTTTATTGTATACAGGACCTGTAATTTTTTGGAAACGTTTGCCCGATGATAAATATTACGATTTCCTCAGTCTCAGTATTGGAATACGAATTTTATGCAGTGAAGAATTTCATATAACACTAAATGATTATGCTCGAAATTTATTGATTTATTATGTAGAAAACTATGGAAAATTATATGAAGCAGAACATGTTACATGGAATATTCACAATTTAATTCATCTTTGTGATATCGTTTTAAGATTAGGTCCACATTAGACAAGTATAGTGCTTTCAAGTATGAAAACTACTTACAGAAAATTAAGAAGAAAATCAAGACATCAGGTAAAGAATTACAGCAACTTGTCAATAGATTAACCGAAGAAACTGAACTACAAAAGTTACTGTCAATAAGAAAGCATACAGAAATAAAATATCCAATAATTACATTTACTAGAGATCAAGAAATAGATAAACAAATTATAAAATCTTTAGAGTACAAAGGATTTTTGTTAAACAAAAAAAAAGAAAAATAGTTATGTTTATATAGACGATGGGAGCATTTTTCAGATTATCAATACGTACCTTAAAAATAATATTGTATATTTATGTGGTAAGAAATACATAGGTGCTAGGGCCATGTTTGTTAAACCTTGTGAATCGACTGCACTTAATATTTGTGTACCATACTTTCGAAACAATGTAATATCCAGGATAATTATATTACCTGCATCGCGGATACAACAAAAATGTGTTAAATTAAAACTAAATATTAATGAAAGTGCAATTTTTCCACTTCTTCATAAAGATTAAATTAATACATCATATTTCAAACATTAAAGAAATAATTATTTTAAATAAAATATGTGAACAATAAAATACTATAAAATAATTAATATTTTACATTAGAACAACACAATTAAAATATTATTATTGAAGTTTGAATTAAATTCTGTACGTAATTAAATATATACGTATTTCACAAAGTTAGCAGCAATTATTTATTTGTTAATATTAACATTAAATAATAAACTTAATTCACAATGCCAATCACTTTGACTAGCTTTAACTTTAAAGTTAAGGTGTCGTCCCATGGAGTCGGAATTGAAAAACAGAATCAGTAAGGTGAAATGGTAGGGGCAACCAATCAGCATCGTTCCGTTCCAATTTTAAGCAGCCTGGCTGCCCGCATAGCCTAGTACATATTTTTCGGAATCGGAATGACGGATTGAATGGAATTCTAATCGTATAATGAAAACATTATACAAGGTGTCTCAGTAACTCTGTTACAAGGTAATATCTCCGTTACTGTTAATGATACGCGAAAATGCCTAAGGAAGAAATTGTTTGGTTTTTCGGAGGGGCACACATTACTGTGGGAATTATTTCTTTCTCAAGGTCATATTTTGAGAGCCTTCAAGGTCATCGATATTTTTTTAGTCCGGATCTATAATAAATGTTTTAAGCCTTAAGTTGTAAGAAATTGACCAATTACAGTCGAACGTGAGGAGAATAATTGACTGATTCGTCCATTTTTTATGGCTTAAAAATCTATTGTAGATCCGGGGTTATCCTTGTTGTCCATTGAATGTTAAACAAGGATAAATGATGCATTATGCACATTAGGGGAAAGTGGGGGAACTGTGCGCAGCGGGTAATTGTGCGCATCCTGGTTTGGTATTTTTCCAATATATGAAGACATCACCATGGCAAAATTTTTACGCAGGAAGTCGTCCTCTTAAGCTATAACTACAAAAGATACGACATACATACATCACTAGCCAGAGAAATACAAAAAAGTGAAATTACATCTTTTCTTGTTATTTTAGCATTCAGAAAATAAGGTGGTAAGTCCATATTTTTAATTTGTTTGTTTAAAATTGTATATATTATTAAAGTACGTTATTATGTGCATCTTTTGAGCTGTTATTTATTAAGTTTGGTTAGGAATTGTTGAAGTAATCGTATTTCGTACCGAGTCAGGTCGCGGCGGGCAACTGTGCGCAAGCATTTTAAAATACGCACAATTACCCATCTTCCATATATTGTATGACTAGCACTAGTTTTTTCATTTCTTTTTGGCATTACTATTTTATTTTGCCATTTCATTTTGCCAAAGTCTATGTGCATTATTATTATATTAGTTTTGTATTTTTTCTTAATATATATAATGTACATTTAAAACATGTTTAATATATATTTATATTGCAATATAATGAATGTATGTTCTGATTTCTATGTCAACATTCCACAATTCATTCATTTCTTACGACTTTTGTTTTGCGCATAATTACCCGACGCGCGAGAAATTTTTTAGCTTTTCCGTTTTTTTCTTTTTGCCAAATACAACCTTATTGAATGAAAATCTGTTCAAGATAAGAATACGTAATGGTAGAAGAATGTTCATAGTTTCTATTTCCATGTTTATATCGCTTTGATCTTAGAAAACCATCCCAAGAAACTAAATATCCCTTAGGTGCGCACAATTCGCCCACTTTCCCCTATGCATGAAATGGAATGCACCCCTAGGATCTTTATAAACATTAAGGCTGTGTTCCAAATTTACTGCCAGCATTGAAAATGCTACAGTCTATGTTACGTGCACTATAGATTTTCAGTACTAGATAGATAGATAGATAGATATTTTATTGTTTCCCCTTAGGGTTACATTATCCATTTACATCCATGCAATTTATACTATCTTAACCTACTTTACAAAAACCTTCTAACTTACAAACTACCTAAGTAGTAATGCTATGAGAGTTCTAACTCGGGAACCCCGAGGGAAATGCGGGGCGCGGAGGATCCTTCGGTGGCGGGGTATGACGTCATGCAGTAAGGCATCCCAGATTTGGGGGCTATAGTCACGTACAGGACAACAAAAAATATCACAAAAAAGGAAAATATTGCCATGAACAAAAACAATACAAAAAAAACAGATAGTTATAAAACGAAAAGTTTTGCAAAAGGTATTGCCGGTATATGCTCCAACGGTTTTTCGATCAAGATATAGCGTAATGTAATTTTTCTAGATACAACATTTATTAATTATATACCTAAATTATTAAATACCTAAATACGATCAAGTTTCATAATTAATCGATTGAGCGCCAACATCTGGCTGCTATCGAAATCGATGATATTGAAACGTAATGTCTCCCTT
>NW_017300314.1:197955-198257 GCF_001594075.2 Trachymyrmex cornetzi
ATAAGTACGTAAAGATTGGTCGCGGTAGAAATGATCGATATTTCGAGCGCCGACATCTGGCTATTATTAAAAAATCGGTAATTGTATTTTTGTATATGAGACAAAAGGAATTGAAACATTCTAAGTGAAACACTTTAAGTGAAACTCTAGAATTTTAAAATTTCTTAAGTTCATGAGGATATAATTTTGAAGCATTCCTAAAAAAATTAGAAAAAAGGATACCTACTCCAGTTAAAGAGAAGGGTTACAGTATGAATTTTGGGTTTAGAAGTGTACAGTCTAGAAGCGAGCTTCCTTAAAGT
>NW_017300314.1:202615-203007 GCF_001594075.2 Trachymyrmex cornetzi
ACACATTTACATTGATTAAAAAATATTGAATGTTAAACAAACGTTCATCTTGATGTATTAATTAACAAAGATTGTAATAACTGACTCTTATATGTTCTTTGCTCGTATTGTTATTTTATTAAATGTGATGAGTCCTTTACTAAATTATATATAATTTTACATATAAAACGTAATAATAATAAAATAATATTGTAATAATAATAATAATAAATAGTTTTTGTATTTTTTAAATCCCAGTTTTGTTTCTTTTATCCTTCCATGTACCTGATCCATCACAACGATACTATATTGTAGCTATTTTCTATTTAGTAATTTTTTATACACATATACAGTCATAAAAGATCCCTTCTGTACAAAAAAAATAGAAGAGACACGAGTCGCATATTCCAACC
>NW_017300314.1:203228-205525 GCF_001594075.2 Trachymyrmex cornetzi
CTTTGTATCAACTTTTTCGACGATACCAACCAATTGATCGAATGCTAATTCAATGCATTTATCTAAGTTGAACATAAACAATATTGTTGATTCAGTCATAATTAAACGTACGTCGGATGATTCCAAGCATACAATTTTAGCATTTTCAATCGTACTGAATCGCACAGTCAGCGGTCCAACGCTAATAGAATTGCCCTTGTGATGATTCCGAAGGCAGTTTTGAATGTTCCAATGTTGTTCATAGAGTCCTTTCCATGTTTCGATAGATAGTATTAATTCATTTCCACGATTATCTCCTATCGCAATCTCCACGTAGCTCGGTGGGCCAACATTAATACCAATTTCTAGAAATTTGTATCCTGTACGTGTCAATGCGTATTTTCTGCCTAGTATGCGAACCGCACGATGCATGGGCGCGTTATAGAAAAATATAAAAGAAATGTAATTAATTAAATAATTAATTTGAAAAAAGTATTTAAAAAATGGGGGATTCTTAAACTTACTTGGCACATCTTTTCGTAAATAATGGAGTTTCATCATTATTCTGAAATGGAACGTAATAATTTTTTCGTGTGTTGCTTCTTACAGTGGAGTACATTGCTGCTGCTGCGGCTGCTGCTGCTGCTGCTGCTGCTGTTGTACCTTTCGTACAAACGACTAAAGCAATACTAAACGAAAGATGTGTACAGCTATAACCACAACAAATTGTGAGGGAGGGGATAGTTTTCGTAGGAAAGTAATACTTCTAAAATGGAAGAAGGGGCAGGTCGCCTCCTCTTTCCAAGAATTTCAAACGTGTCGCTGAAGCCGGAAGCCAGTTCTGGGCTTCATGGCACGAGAGGCGACGCAAAGGGCGCGAAAGGGCATAAGCCCGAGAAAATATTAAGCTAATTAGTTATAATCAATTAAGAAAAATTTATGTTGTGTTATCAAATTTCGATGATAAAGTTTATTTACTAAGTTATATCAAATATTATACTAAAAGTAAATTAAGTTAAAGTAATTTGCGGAAATACGCGGCCAATGGGCTAAGCGGATGTAATTTTCATTTAGTTCATTAATTATCGAGCGTTAGACCAATCAGAGGTCGATTGTACTGAGAAGTAAAACTATTTAATTTCGAGAGACTATTGAATTTATGCCTTGAATCATCGTATCAAGCGCTGAGCGAAAGAGAGATAAAGATTATTAATTTAGTTGGAAAGCGCTGGACCAATCAGAAGTCTTCATTTCGATTAAGGGCCGAGCGCCAATCATAACGCTGTATATAACGATTAGTAGAAGAACGCGAAAAGAGGACGCGGAAAGTAAAAACGTAGGGTCAAAGGTGCAATGCGAAAGAGCAACGTAACGTTTAGCATACGCAAATATTATACCGGGTGTCCAAATGGGACAGTTGATAAGATGGCGGCAGAATTAAAAATAAACCGCGACTATAGGACGGTTTAGAGAAATCGATATGGAAGTCAATGACGTAATAAAAAGGTAGAATCATATACCGGGTGATCGCGAAAATCGCAGATCTCAAAATTAAACCGCGAAACCGCGCAAACTAAGAACGTCGAGTCAAGTAATAGTAAGAACGAAAAAGAATAGTGTTCGAGATAAATTTATAATATACCGGGTGTTCAAGAAACTCAGTCGTTCGGAGCAAAAACGAGGATTTTAAAAAATCTAACAACGTCAAACGGCACGGGACCAAAATCGAAGAAGAATCGTGTTTGAACCAAAATTATACTCTACCGGGTGTCCCAGTAAATCGGTCGTCGGCAGCGAAACTTAAGACAGTTAGAAAAACGAAACGTTATTGAGTTCAGGATCAAAAACGAAAACGAGTAACGTTTGAAGTCAATTTGTAATATACCGGGTGTCTATCAAACACAGGTGCCGGGACGAAAAATTTGCGAAATCAGAAAACGCGAAACGACAAGGTAGGCAGGAATAGATACCGATAACGATACCAAAGATAAAAAAATTATTACTTACCGGGTGTCCGAGAAAGACGCGATGCGCTAGAAACAAGTTTATACAATGCGTGCGGTAAAATAAGTTTAAGCTAAGCTAGTCAAAGTAATAAATACCTACCTCAAAGCCGGAGGATTGAAAGAACTCATCCGAAGAAAATGTACCTGAAAGAGAAATAATGTCATTAGTTTAAAGTTAGATATAAATATACATATACTTACCTGCTGGACGGTGAACCAAGGAAAATCTATCGTTGATTATTAATATGCACGGGATACCTGGAACGAAAAGAATTTCATGTAATAAAACTCGACCATAGATATAGATATATA
>NW_017300314.1:205819-206275 GCF_001594075.2 Trachymyrmex cornetzi
ATATATACACATGTATGTGATAGCGAGGAAAGCGAACGCGGAAGCGCAGCATACGAGCGGGGCGCTATGATCGAGGACCAGAGAGGGAGAAACGCGGGTTATATAAGCGCGTGCATAGAGAGTTCGGAGAGCGTAAAAGGAAAAGACGGAGTAGAGCTCAGACAGAGTCTTAGTCTCTTCGCTCAGGGAGAGAGTAGTCTTAACCACCCACTTGCGTGGGGCATCGTGATAGGTGCTCGCGCCAAGCACACAGTACAATACTCAGCGGCTTGCCAAAGTGGGAGACTCACTCCAATATGTTCACACTGTTGTTATATACACACAAATTTAAATATACGTTTATATAGTGACATTTGCAAATCACCCCAAGTAACACGATCTATAATATATTTGCTGCAACAGCAAAAATGTGACTGGCACAACCTTCTGCCAGCCTTAATTACAACTATTTGGCAG
>NW_017300314.1:207821-210234 GCF_001594075.2 Trachymyrmex cornetzi
CAGTGACTGCCATGGACAAAAATGCTGCAATTTAAGCTGAGACAACGTTATCGCAGACGTTTTAAAGCTTCATGTGTTACTTGGGACGTGTTATCAATATATATCACCCATCCCTGTACGATAAGCTCTACAGACACGATGGCGGAATAGCCTTCTCCTTTGGAGGTAAAAAGGAGTGGCGACCGAACGGAGGACGGTAAACTGGACCGGATTACATGCAGAAGAATGTGATTCGGCTACATCGCAACACGTTGTATCACGTCTTTCTATGTATTTTTCTTTGTCATGAGTTTATACATACGTTTATATACGTTCATACATACGTTTATACACACGTTCATACGTTTATACATACATACATACATACGTTCATACATACGTTTATACATACATTTATACATACGTTTATACATACGTTCATACATACATACGTTTGTACGTATGTTCATATGTACGTTTATACGTACATACCTTTATACATACGTTTAGACGTATATACGTTTATACATATGTTCATACATATGTTTATACATACGTTCATACATATGTTTATATATACGTTCATACATACATACGTTTATACGTACATACGTTTATACGTACGTACGTGTATACATACGTTTAGACGTACATATGTTTATACGTACATTTATACATACATTTATACATACGCTCATGTATTATAAAGGAAGGGAGGGGAAAAGAGAAATTTAAAACGTATTTAAAAAAAAATCTCTTATTTTATTTTAAACTTGATACATTTTTTTTTGACGTTGTGACCACCAGTTATGTATTTTAAATACATTTTGTAACGCACAATTCTTAACATGTTTTCCACATCGCATAGTATTGGTAACATCTAGATCATGTAAAGAATATATATCTTTGTAATCAGCATCCAAGGTCTCAATGGTCAAGATGTCGCTATGGAGTACATCGGCCAGCCATTCACGTTTTTCATGTCCTTTAACGTATACGAGAGCATTATTGTCGTCCCTCTCTTCCACACCAATTACAGCCATTGTAATCAGGCGTTTCACCTTGCTCTACGGGATCATCCCGTCTTCCCATTGTAATCCATGGTGATAAGCACTCAGTCAGGAAGCGCAATACTGTTCTGATTTTGTCAAGAAATTCCATGGCATGGGACATGTAAAAATGTAATGAGAGAGAATGGCTCTTTTTCTCAACACCGCCACTTCCTTTACGATAAATTTCTTTCCAACTATAAATCCTTGTAGATCTACAAACGTTGGTACAATCATGGTGAACGATTTTTCGAGACTGCGATCAATTTCTATGAATCGTATATTTTATAGCGTGTCGGAGAATGCACTTAGGTGATTTTGCGCACAACGTTGGTCAACGGATTGTACTGAACCACGCGATCGTGTATGATGAGACAATAGGCTGTAGTATTTGCAGGCACGTTCTCCTTGCAGTCAAATTCTATGCGCACGTCCACGGTGGCGCTTTTGACGGATTCGTTTTGTCGCGAGCAGTCAATGACCGCAAAAGGTCCTTTCTCGGTAAATGAGAGCACATTGAGTAGCGTTTCGAAGCAGTCGATTCCATAATATGCTTTACGAAAACGCGCATACATATCAAACAGGATGGCGTATCTTTTTTTATCAAAATCCAAATTCAAATCATCGTACGGATAAAAATCTGAATTTAGATAGAGTTTCACGTTACTTAAATTACAAGCGTCGAACACGCTTGCATCTTGAAGTATGTTGTTCTTTCGACCAGTCTGCAGAGCAAAGATAACCTATCGCGGCTTCTCGAGTTTAGTAGCCGTTTTGACGGCCCATGAATGTTTGGTCGTATTTTGTAACAGAGGATACTCGTACAAATCCCATGAGCGAAAACTCATGCTCAGATAACGACCGCTTTCCAATGCTCGTTGCATCGATAATTTATTTATCTCGCTCAATAACACGTGCGGCATCCGCCACTGCACTTTGAATAATTCAAGCGTCGGGTCTGTCGCCGGATCTCCAATTATACAATTGTTATCGTTGCGCGATCTTATCAAAATCAATTCGTGGCGAGCGTTGACAATCAAGCGTTTGTAATCTTCGCAAAAGCCCAACAGCATGCTGAGCGGCACGCAAAAATTAAAATGTTCTTCCTCTGTGTCGGATCTAGTGTTACATCCGGCGTTTAGCGCAATCAAGTACTAGCGCAATGTCGTGTTCTCGACACGCCGCGTCCAGCGGATTTATATCCGTATCACCTCTGGCTAATCGCTTCGTAAGTCGAGTGCCCGGACCGCAAAACTGGTAGCCCGGGATATGTAACTCGAAAGGAAGCGCGTTTATCGCTCTATTCAACAGGCTGACGCCCAACGTTGACATTCGCTACAGTCCTTTATCTTCGGTGCTGGACCGTCGATGTGTGTCCGCTGCCA